>NC_037683.1:101536109-101646875 GCF_003255815.1 Theropithecus gelada
CAAAAAAAAAAAAAAAAAAAAAAACACAAAGGCTGGTCTCGGACTCCTGAGCTCAAGCGATCCATGCACCTTGCTCTCCCAAAGCGCTGGGATTACGGACGTGAGCCACCGTGCCCAGCCAGTTAAGTTTTTGAACTTTTTTTTTTTTCCTGAGATGGAGTCTCGCTCTGTCGCCCAGGCTGGAGTACAGTGGCGTGGTCTCAGCTCACTGCAACCTGGTCCACGCAATTCTCCTGCCTCAGCCTCCTCAGTAGCTGGGACTACAGGGTGCACACCACCATGCCCAGCTACTTTTTGTATTTTTGTAGAGATAGGGTTTCACCATGTTGGCCAGACTGGTCTCGAACTCCCAACCTCAGGTAATCCACCTGCTTCGACCTCCCAAAGTGCTGAGATTACAGGCATGACACCGCGCCCGGCCTCTCCCTTTCTTTCTCCTTCCCTTTCTTCCCTTTTCCCTCCCCTCCTCTCCCCGTTTTTTTTTCTTAAAAAACAAAAACAAAAACAAAACTCCCCCTCCCCAAGCCTACTTTAAAATAACATTATATTGCTTTAGGGGTAGTGCCATGTACCTTATAATGATAAAATTTAGTTGGCCCTCTGCATCCGTGGGTTTTACATCTGTGGATTTAACCAAACACACATTGAAAATATCCAGAAAAATATCATTGTGCCTATAATATAAACAAGTACATTATTGTCATTTTTTTCTAAATGATGCATTGTAACAACGATTTACATAGCTTTTGTATTTGGCATTATTAGTAATCTGGAGATGATTTAGAGTATATGGGAGGGGATGTGCCTATGTTAGATGCAAATACAACACCATTTTATGTAAGGGACTTGGGCATCCATGGAGTTTGGTGTCGAAGGGGGTCCTAGTACCAGTCCCCCATAGATACGGAGGGATGGCTGTATTCCTAATTCTCTCTCCAGTCTGGTTGTATCATCATCGCTGCCATTCATTGTGTGTGTGTGTGTGTGTGTGTGCGCGTGTGTGTGTGTGTGTGTGTACGTACATTGTTACTCGATTAAGAAAAATAGGCCAGGCCAGTATGCTGTGGCTCATGCCTATAATCCCAGCATTTTGGAAGGCCTAAGTGGGAGGATCACTTGAGCCCAGGAGTTCCAGACCAGTCTGGGCAATGTAGTGAGACCCCATTTCTATGAAAAATAAAAAAAATTTGGCTAGGCATGATGGTGCATTCCTGTAGTACCAGCTACTTGGGAGGTTGAGGCGGGAGGACTACTTGAGTCTTGGGAGGTTGAGGTTGCAATGAGCCATAATCACATCAGTGCACTCCAGCCTGGGTGACAGAGTGAGACCCTGTCTGAAAAAAAGTTTTTATATTCTATTTTTATTATAAATATGTTTTTATTGTAATTGTATATTGTATGTTGTTACATTATTTTCACTTATTTCTTCATTAATGTTCTTCCTTCCTTTATATAGATCTGAGCTTCTGACCTATATTTTCCTTCTTTTTTTATTTTTATTTTTTGAAAAGATGGAGTGATGGAGTCTTGCTCTGTTGCCCAGCCTGGAGTGCAGTGGTACGATCTCAGCTCACTGCAATCTCCGCCTCCCGGGTTCAAGCAATTCTCCTGCGTCAGCCTCCCAAGTAGCTAGGATTATAGGCACTTGCCGCCACACCCAGCTAAATTTTCCTTCTTTTCTTTTTCTTTGAGGCAGTCTCGCTCCCTCGCCCAGGCTGGAGTGTGGTGGCGCCATCTGGGCTTACTGTAAGCTCTGCCTCCCGGGTTCATACCATTCTCCTGCCTCAGCGTCCCGAGTAGCTGGGACTACAGGCGCCTGTCACCACGCCCGACTAAATTTTTTGTATTTTTAGTAGAGACGGAGTTTCGCCATGTTAGCCAGGATCGTCTTGATCTCCTGACCTTGTGATCCGCCTGTCTCGGCCTCCCCAAGTGCTGGGATTACAGATGTGAGCCCCCACGCCCGGCCTCCTTCTTTCTAAAGACCTTCTTTTTAACGTTTCTTAGGAGGCAGGTCTGCTGGTGACAAATTTCATCACTTTTTGTTTGTCTGAGAAAGTTTTATTTCTCCTTCCCTTGAAGTAATTCTGCAGGATATAAAACTGTAGGTTAGTAGTTTTTTTTCCTCTCAACACTTTAAATAGTTTCCTCTACTATCTTCTTACTTTGCATGGCTTCTGAGGAGAAGTCTCATATAATTCTTTATTCCTCTGTGGTAAGGTGGTTTCTTTCAAGATGTTTTTCTTTTTCTTTCTTTTCTTTTTTTTTTTTGAGACAGTCTTGCTCCTGTCACCTGGGCTGGAATGCAGTGGCCTGATTTCAGCTCACTGCAACCTCTGCCTCCCTGGTTCAAGCGGTTCACCTGCCGTAGCCTCCCGAGTAACTGGGATTACTGGTAATTTTTGTATTTTTATAGAGATGGGTTTTCACCTTGTTGGCCAGGTTGGTCTCAAACTCCTGACCTCAAGTGATCCACCCACCTCGGCCTCCCAAAGCAGTGGGATTACAGGTGTGAGCCACCATGCCTAGCGAAGATTTTTTTTTTCTTTACCTTTGATTTTTCTGCAGTTTGAATATGATACTCTTTGGTGTAGGTTTTTTTCTGGCATTTATTCGGCTTGGCATTCTCTGAGCTTCCTGGATTTGTGGTTTGGTGTCTGGCATTAATTTCTGGGAAATCTCAGTCTTGGCCGGGCGCGGTGGCTCATGCCTGTAATCCCAGCACTTTGGGAGGCCGAGACGGACGAATCACGAAGTCAGGAGTTTGCACGAGGTCAGGAGTTTGCGACCAGCCTGACCACCATGGTGAAACCCCATCTCTTCTAAAAATACAAAAATTAGCTGGGGTGGCACATGCCTGTAGTCCCAGCTACTTGGGAGGCTGAGGCAGGAGAATCGCTTGAACCTGGGAGGCAGAGGTTGCAGTGAGCTGAGATGGTACCACTGCTCTCCAGCCTGGGTGACAGAGCAAGACTCCCCAAAAAAAAAAAAAACTCAGTCTTTGCTTTACATTGCTTCTGTTCCTTTCTTCCTTTACCTACTTGCATTTCCATAATGTGTAAGTTATGCCTTTTATACCTGTCCCATACTTCTTGGATATTCAGGGGATTTTCTCTGCTTTTCAATTTTGGAAGTTCCTATTAACATGCCCTTAAACTCAGACGTTGTTTGGTTCGTCCCGTCCAGTCTACTAATAAGCCTATATCTGAAAGGCATTCTTTGCTTTTGTTAAAGTGTTTATTCATAGCTTTCTTTGATTATTAGAAGTTCCATCTCTGTATATATTGTCCATCTATTCTTTCATGTTGTCTGTATTACTCATTAGTGACTTTAGCATATTAATCATAGTTCATTTAAATTCCTGGTCTGGGTGGAATTAACAGACCTAGTTGGTAATTCCCTGCCTAGTTGAGTCTGGTTCTGATGCTTGTTTTGTCTCTTAATACTAGTATTTGCATTTCAATAAGCCTGTGATTTCTTGTTGAAAGGCGCACATGATGTCTGGGTAAGAGGAGCTGTGGTAATAACAGGTCTTTAGCAAGGTGGTGGTAAGGTGTACTGGGGAGGGGAAGCAGCCTGTAGTCCTGTGATTGCCTGTCAATCTCTTCATGAGGCTTGTACCCCTGGGTTGTGACCTTTGCTTGTGCTTCTCAGTCTCCCCACCCCCACCCCTTGTGGGACAGGATGGCTTGACCAACTTCTTCAGCTTGTAGAGGAAAAATTCAGGAAAGTGTAGGGGTCCTCTTAAGACAGCCCCCAACCCCTGGAGTTTTTGTCAGACTTGCCCATGCTGATTCTCCAGCAATGTCGGTTGCAGTTTAGGTTTTTCTTACCATGGCCCTGGTTCCTGTGTGGAGGTTTCTGATCTAGTAAGTTGTGATTCTCTGTCTCTGCCTGTCTCTCCAGTTTTGCGGACAGTTGTTTGTCTTGTGACCTCAGTTCTCTGACTAGTCTAAGAAGTTGTTGTTTTTTTCAGTTTGTTTAGCTTTTTATGGACAAATTAGTTAACTTGCAAGCTTTTTAAATGCCAGATTCTCTTTATTTATTTTTTAATTTTCAGGAGCTGCTTTCCCTTTTCATAGTCTCTTGTTCCCATTCTGTTGTTATAATATCTTCAGTTTCCTTGGAGATGCCAATTCTTTATAATCATTTTAGATCTCATATTTCAGGGATAGTGGTGCTGCTCACTTTCATTTTTCTCAATTCTTTGATTATGAATGGCTTACCTTTTCTTGAGTGATAAATAGCAAAATTCTGTTTCTTCTAAATGGAAGTGTTGACTCTGGGGACATAGGGGGATGTTTAGAATTTGAGGCACCCTTTCCTAGAACCCGGCACTCAGTACATCCAGTGTGGGGTTGTGTGTATGTTGGGGATTGAAAAGGGTTCTTGACACCTGGTGCAATTCTAATAGCTCTTGAAAGACTTTTTACTTTTACTTCTCTTTTTTTCATTTCTTACCTCCTTCCATCCTTGTCTACTCTAAGACCAGACATGTTCCAGGGATGCTTCAGGTAGACTTGCTCCTGCTTCCAGTCTGTATCTTGTCTTCACTGTTTGAGGCCATCACATGCTTAATTCTTCACCCATTAGCTATTACTGAGCTTCTGTCCACATCTCAGTGCGTATGAACATGCTGGGTGAAGTGGGCAGAGCGGTTCTTGGCAGTCAGCCCATCTCCCAGTTTTAGTCTCCATAGAAGAACTGTAAACTTTGCTTTCAGATTGTATTGTCTTAAACATGTTGAGACTTTTATTATTATTATTATTATTATTATTATTATTGTTGTTGTTGTTTTGAGATGGAGTCTTGGCTCTGGGCTGGAGTGAATTGGCGTGATCTTGGCTCACTGCAACCTCCACGTCTCAGTTTCAAGCGATTCTCCTGCCTTAGCCGGAATTACAGTTGCCCACCACCATGCCTGGGCTTTTTTTTTTTTCTTTCTCCATCTCCCCCCCCCCCCCTTGTATTTTTGGTAGAGACAGCGTTTCACCATGTTGGCCAGGCTGGTCTTAAAATCCTGACCTCAAGTGATCCGCCCACCTTGGCCTCTCCTAAAGTGCTGGGATTACAGATGTGAGCCACCATGCTCCGCCTGAGACCTGTATGATTCAGAAATATGTATCTGAGTGAATGTTGCCATGTGAACTTGAAAAACTATTTTGGCATTAATGGTTTAGTATTCTTTAAATGTCAACTAAGTAAGGTTGGTTGTTCAGGTTGTTCAGGTCTTCTATATTCCTTTTGATTTTCTTTTTTAAATTTTTCTATTTTTTTGATTGGCGTATTCATGATAATCTTTCTGATTTTCCTATCCACTTGTTATATCAACTGCTGAGAGAAGAGTTGTATAATTAAGTATAATTATGGATATGTCTTTGTCTTTGTCTTTCTGTCAGATTTACTTCATGTGTTTCGGTACTCTGTAATTGAGTTCATATGCATTTAAGATTATTATGGCTTTTTAATTAATTCACTCTTTTAGAATTTGGAATTGTCCTTTGATTTGTGGTAACATTGTTTGTCTTGAGGCTAATTTGTTTGGCTTTTCCCTTTATAGTCTTAATTGGTACAATTAGACTGTTTCTATTTAGTTTAATTATCAATGTGTTGCAAGTGGAAGGTATTTTTTGCTGAATATAGCATTTTAAGTCCATAGGTAAGTTGGTTTGCTTTTTTTTTCTGGACGGAGTTTTGCTCTTCTTGCCCCAGCTGGAGTGCAGTGACACAATCTTGGCTTACTGCAACCTCCGCCTCCTGGGTTCAAGCGATTCCCCTGCCTCAGCCTCCCGAGTAGGTGGGATTACAGGCGTGCGCCACCACACCCAGCTAATTTTTTGTATTTTTAGTAGAAACAGGGTTTCACTGTGTTAGCCAGGCTGGTCTTGAACTCCTGACCTCATGTGATTCGCCCCCCTCAGTCTCCCAAAGTGCTGGGATTACAGGCGTGAGCCACTGCACCAGCCTGGTTTGCTTATGTTTTAGCACCTTAAAGATGTATTCCACTGTCTTCAGGCTTACGTTGTTTCTGACATCAATTTTGGAGTCAGTTTTATTTTTGTTTTCCTATATTTAATGTATCTTCTGTTCTTTAGCTATTTAAAAAAACTTATTTGTATCAGTGGTTTTTAGAAATTTGATGAAGAAGTGCCTTGGTGTGGTTTCCTTTGTTTTTGATCTTACTTGGGCTTTGCTGAGCTTGTTAGCCCTGTGGTTATATGCATTTTATCACATCTGGACAACTTTCTACCATTATATTTTCCCCTCACTCCTCTCTCTACTTTTTGTCTTGGATTCTGCTTTCCTATGTGTGAGGCCAGTTAATATTGTCCTAAAGGTCACTGAGGTTGTGCTCATTTTCTTCCAGGTTTTTCTTTGTGTGCTATTTTGAGTAGTTTGTATTGCTGTGTGTCAAAGTCACCCATCTTTGTATCTCACATTCAGTGAATTTTTAATTTCAGATTGTGTATTTTTCACTAATTTCATTTGTTTTCTTTATATTTTCCACTTTGTATTTTAAGTATTTTTATTGTCCTTTAGATATTTTAACATATTTATTAGTGTTCTCAATGTCCTTGCCTGCTAAATACTGTGTTTCACTCATAGCCAACTCAACTATGGAATTACAATCTGCTAATTTTTTTGTGTCTAATAATTTTTGTTGGTGTTGAATGTTTGAAACCTTGTGTTGTTGAGTGTTGGGACTTTGTTGATGCCCTTTAGAGAGTATTGGAGTCTATTTTGGTAAGCAGGTGCTGAGCTTTTGTTCCAGGCTGCCTCATATTTCCCAGTTAGGGCCATCTGTTGCCATTTTTATTGATTGCCCCAAGTGTTAAGAGGTGGCGATGGAATCTGGACAACTGTCCCTTTGTGACTTCTCAGAATTATGTGCAGATTTGTGTTAGCCAAAGACTTAAGACATCCACCCCCAAATGCAGACTTTTTGAGCTTCCCTTCTGAGTAGATCCCTTCTTGCCCACATGTAGTTCCACAAATTCCAGCCAGCCCACCCTTCCCAACTCCAGACTGACTCACGACATGGTAAAAGGATAGTGTTCTTGGTTCCCCCTTCATATACCATGCCCAAAAATTGCTTCCAGGAATGAGGTAAGGGCCTGTGCAGGGTTCCCCATGTGTGTTTTCTGCTCCCAGATCCCACACACCTGTGCTGCCTATCACCCAGCATCTGAAACCAGGTGTTTCATATATTTCATCCTGTTTTTCAGTTGTTTATGACAGTAAGACAGTTTTGTACCATTTAGGACTTTATGGCTAGGATTGTCACGTAGTCTTGTTTTGTTTTGTTTTTTTGAGACAGGGTCTCACTCTGTTGCCCAGGCTGGAGTGCAGTAGTGCAATCTTGGCTCACTGCAGCCTCTCTGCCTCCTGGGTTTAAGCAATCCTCCCACCTCAGCCTCCCAAGTAGCTGGATTACAGTTATACACCACCACGCCTGGCTAATTTTTGTATTTTTAGGAGAGACAGGGTTTCACCATCTTGGCCAGATTGGTCTCAAACTCCTGACTTGAGGTAATCGACCCAACTTGGCCTCCCAAAGTGTTGGGATTACAGACCTGAGCCACTGTGCCTGGTTAGGTTTTTTTGTTTGTTTTTGTTTTTTTGAGACAAGGTCTTACTCTGTCACCCAGACTGGACTGCAGTGGCAAAAACACAGCTCACTGCGACCTCGACTTCTGGGCTCAAGTGTTCCCCCCACCTCAGCCTCCTGAGTGTCTTAAGACCGCAGGTGCGCACCACTACACCTGACTCATTCTTTTTTTTTTTTTTTTTTGTAGAGACAAGGTCTTGCTATGTTACCCAGGCCTGTCTCGAACTCCTGGCCTCAGCCATCCTCTTGCCTTGGCCTCTCAGAGTGCTGGGATTACAGGGATGAGCCTCCACACCAGACTGACACTTAGTTTTTCTTATAGTTCTTGTCCATGCAGTTCTGGTTTTGTGCTTTTATGGCTGATTTGAGGGGGTAGAGAACTGTTGCCTCTGCTATTTTGTCTTTCAAGAATCTCTTGTGTGTATCTCCTTTTTAAAAGTTCAGTAAACAAGTGGCTTTCTTACATGTTTGCTGATAATGGTGTATTTTCATGTTCTGTATAGCAGTTTTTCAGAAGTTAAGATTTCCTGCGTTCTGAGGTATTCTTAAATCTGGTTTTCATCGACTGTATATGCATCTCTCTTACAGGCCATGCTGGAGTATCTGCCAACATGATGAAGAAGAGGACATCCCACAAGTAAGCAGTTCTGAAACTGGTTCTAGAATAGTGTTTTGTGACCTTTTGTTACGCAGCATACAAGATCACCTAGGTAAGGCCCCCTCCCCTGTGATCGAGGGCTTCCTAGCTCACAGGAGATGTAGTGTGCGATGAGGAATAGTATGTAGTCATCTTCTCTGTCTGTTCCCTTCGCCTTGGCCTGGCTGAAGTGTGCCAGTTCTACCCTTCAGCCTTTAAAAGCCTTTGGGACGTGATTTGTCTCCAGTTTAATGGGAACTGGGCCAATGGAAGGAAAACTGTTGTAGTAAATGTGGCAGGTGCATGGTGAACCTCTCCCTCTTCTCTCCTTGTAATGCCTGTGTGGGCCTTGTGTGCAGGCTTTCTCTCCTGGTCTTGGTCCACTGTTTGACAAGGAGCTCCTTTTGGGCAGAGACCATGTCTTATGCTGGGAGGGCCTGCCTAACATGTGGTCACACGCTCACTGTTTTATAGCATTTTTTTTTTTTTTTTTTTTTTTGAGACGGAGTCTCGCTCTGTCACCCAGGCTGGAGTGCAGTGGCCGGATCTCAGCTCACTGCAAGCTCCGCCTCCCGGGTTCACGCCATTCTCCTGCCTCAGCCTCCCGAGTAGCTGGGACTACAGGCGCCCGCCACCTCGCCCGGCTAGCTTTTTGTATTTTTTAGTAGAGACGGGGTTTCACCCTGTTAGCCAGGATGGTCTCGATCTCCTGACCTCGTGATCCGCCCGTCTCGGCCTCCCAAAGTGCTGGGATTACAGGCTTGAGCCACCACGCCCGGCCAGCATTTTTATATGAAGGAAAAGCTTATGAATTTAGGGAAAGCATATCCATGTTAAAAGATAATGCAATAGCCATGTATTTAAACCGACAATGTGTTCTCCATCCTAAATTCTATAAATATCAGCTTACAGAAGCCACTTTTTTCCCTAAATTTTTTTTGTGTGTGACATAGTTACATCCAAAAAAGAAAATTAAGATTCTATTAATGTCTTCAATTATAATACTTTTACTTTGTTACGTATAATTGATTTCACAGCTGTCTATCCTATACTGATGACTATGCCATTACAAACTGGAAATGTCACTCGAACAATCTGTTCTGATTGTAAGACTCTTCTTAGTCATAGATGATTAAATATGGAGAAGACACTCCTTGACCCTAGCACCATGTGAGGCACTCTTTAAAACATTTTTTCCCCAAAATATTGGTATTGAAAGTGTATGCCCCTTAGACACGACAATGTAATAGCTGAAGAGGATGTGAGGCCTCTTGGCTATCAGGGAAGGGCTGGATGAATGCCCTTCAGTAATTGTTAGTGAGTGGACCAAACAAAAGTCTCCAAAATGTGTACGTGATACATAATACAAATATTTGTAATATTTAGCATAAGAAACTACCTGGAAAGTAAAAATGTGGAGGTAAGCTACATAAGTTCTTGTATCTCTGAGGTTAAGTTTCTGGAATTTTATCCATGTGCTCATCATCTTCATGGTTTTGCCATATCCAGTGATATGTTTTTGCTCATTATCATGTCGTTACTATAAATACTAAGCTGTGTCTTGCCACAAATAAAGCATAGCAATAAAAACAAATGTAAGCCATAAATATTAGGTAATGATGAAAAACTTAAATACAATGGGGACAAAGGCAAATTAAACCTTAACTTTGCAAGACCAGAACAGTTCATTCAAAATAGATTTTGCAAATTAAGTTAAAGGCTTTTAGAATATTAATGTGCGTTCTAATCATTTTTCCGTATTTTCTAATCATCTATGATTAAAAGTTCATTTACTTAGGATTTCAGATATTAATAGGTTTGAGCTCTTGGGCGTGTTATTTGTGCAATAAGATTCCATCTGCCTCATCCTAATAAGCAGTACTGTTCATTAATTCATAGGTTTGATTCTCTAAAGCATAAGAAACGAAACACCTGAAGTTCATATGCATAGTAACTGAAGAAGTCTCTCATCCTGTATGTTCCACATTTGGGGACCTTGATTTAGTGCTTTCACAGGCACACATACTTGTCTTGAAGACTGGAAGCTTTGAGCATATTACTCTCTAGCAAAAGGGAGAAACTGAAAGGAAAAGTTGTGAGTCCCGTTTTCCTGTTCTCAGTGTGAATCTGAAGATGGGTAGAAGGAAAGGCTGAAACAGAAGTTTCCACTGTTTTTCACATGGAGTGAGCAGGGATGGCTGCATGGAGCTTTGAAGAGGCTGCCTGGTGGGGAGGCAGGCTCTCCCAGGCGAGTTAGGAAGCCTGATGGAGTTTGGCTGTTAGGCCTGTGGAAGTTCCTTAATGTATCTAAGGTTGGCTTAATCCTGTCTAAAATCAAGGTATTGAACTGGAACAATGAGGTTTGCAGCTTTTTAGCATAGATTCCTTTCTAAAATGCAATTTTTATGAAAATCAAATATAGAAAAACGCAGAACTATAGCATCCTTCTCCCCTTCACTTTCTCTACTTTTGACTCACGGGAGTTGCAAGGAATAAGGGCCACCTGGCTTGACACTGGGGCTCAGTGACGGTGGCCACTCCTTCTGTCTCTTCTCAAGTCAGTGTTGGGGGGCCGAGAAAGAACCTCTGGTTGCTTGAGGGAAAAGTCACAGAACTGCACTGAGTGAACAGTAGCACCTGTCCCTGAAGGTGTTAGGAAGGTTCAGGGAGTCTGGTGTGAAGTACTGAGACCACACAGGACACATTATATAGCTGGGTTTTTGTTTTTTAAGAAAATAGAAGCAAGCTGTTTTTTTCCTATAGGCCGAGCACCTTGCAGTGTTTTGGGTGGAACTGGTGGATACACCTTTCTGGGCTGTCCATGATTTGAGACAAACATTTGCAGTAAAAGTACATCTGTGTTTTCTTTTCTTTTCTTTTCTTTTCTTTTCTTTTCTTTTCTTTTTGAAACGGAGTCTTGCTCTGTTGCTCAAGCTGGAGTGCAGTGTTGCAATCTTGGTTCACTGCAACCTCCACCTCCTAGGTTCAACTGGTTCTCCTGCCTTAGCTTCCTAAGTAGTTGAGACCACAGGCAAGCCACAGCACGCCCAGCTAATTTTTGTATTTTTAGTATAGACGGGGTTTCACCGTGTTGGCCAGGTCGGTCTCGAACTCTTGACCTCAAGTGATCCACCTACCTCAGCTTCCCAAAGGGCTGGGATTATAGGCGTGAACCACCGTGCCCAGCCTAAAAGTACATCTTGGAGGGAAAATATAGTTGGGGGGTGTCTAAGACAAATTTATTACTTCTTTTCAGTTTTCAAATGTAAATTCCCTCCCCCATCCTGCAATTTGAATAGGGAATAGATTTCCATTCCATGCTACTGTTGAAAGGGGTGATTGGATTTTGGTGTATTTTTCACTAACTTAGAAAGTGGACTAGAATCTGCTAAACACTAAATAGAGGTATTTCCAGGGATTTTTTTTTTCCTCCCATTTTATAAGACACAAATACTAGTCACTGGCAAAAATGTCGTCGTACTCCACCTTGTCCCTGGTGTGTTCTCATGTAGTTTTCATGATAGCCCTGTCAAGTAGGAACTATGACCCCTTATTGCAGATGAGGAGACTGATGCATGAAGGCATTAAGTAACCTATCCGAGGTCACGCAGCTAGTAGGTGATTGAGCTAGGACTCAAATAGGACAGTCTGATTCCAGAGCCCCTGTTATTAAGTACCACGCCATATTTACTGAACTGCACGTTTTGTTTTCTCTTCTCAGAAATTGGTTATTTCAGTCGTGGGCGTGAAGACTGGGTAACTCTTGGTGTGGGCATCTATGTGCACCACGGTGTTTACAGTCTTAAGTTGGTCAGAACATTGAATGCTTTTTAATCACCTTGCAGTAAGTCATTCATGCCAGCAATGAGAGTAGCACTTGGAGGCCCTAAAGCTGTTGGAATGTTTGCCGTGGACATCTCTGGTATTCCCAAAGTACACAGTGTGTAGACAAAGTAGTGAAAGGAACCATGCTAATGTGGACGGAGAACTGACTTTTTTAGGATCTATCTTGTTTTATTGTTGACATTTTAATCTGGGAAATGGCAGTACTTGGCATAGAACTTTTATTGAATAACAATTACCAGCAAAGCAGGTTTTTCCCTCTCTTTCTGGTTTGCATCTTGCAAAAAGACAGTTATCTTGATTTAACTGGCCTTTTCTTCTAAAATCTACCATAGCCCAGAGTAGGAGAATTGCTTTATAACAATACCAAATAGACCAAGAGTATCAGTAATTAATTCTTACAACCTAGTATACAGTGTATGACAGGCATTTACAGGTATGTGGTAGAATTGTGATTGTTGAAAATTTAACATGTATGATGTCTGTAAATATTGGCTACCAAGATTAGATATTGAAATGCTGATGAGGAATAGGAATTAATTCAAGCCATTAAGGGAGTCTAGGTAAAAAGATGAAAGGTCTTTTTTCTTTCCTTTCCTTTCCATTTCTTTATTTGTCTGTTTTTTCCCCAATAAGCCTTTTGCACTCCTAAACAGGTTTTTCAACACAAGACTTCAGCACAAAGTGATGGTACTTTGAAGTATTGAGAAGAGTACATAATGTTTCCTACAATCTCAGTTTACTTTTTTGGGAACATGAACACTATGCGTTCTATCTAAATCAGTGCTACCCAAGGTGTGGTTCGTGGATTGACTGCAGCACCAGTTCGGCACTTGGGAGCTTATAGGAATTCTTTGGTTCCTCTTCAGGCTGCTGAATCCAAGAGGCTTTGGGGGCTGGTTTGGAGAGTCTCATTAGAGGATCTCCAGATGATTCACATGCATGCTGAAATTTGAGAAGCACTGGCCTACTAAATCGTTGTTGGAATGGTTCCCCCCCCACCCCGAGACAGAGTTTTGCTCTTGTTGCCCAGACTGGAGTGCAATGGCATGATCTCGGCTCACTGCAGCCTCTGCTTCCTGGTTCAAGGGATTCTTCTGCCTCAGCCTCCTGAGTAGCTGGGATTACAGGCATGTGTCACCACGCCCTGCTAATTTTATATTTTTAGTAGAGACAGGGTTTTTCCATGTTGGTCAGGCTGGTCTCGAACCCACAACCTCAGGTGATCCACCCGCCCGGCCTTCCAAAGTGCTGGGATTACAGGCGTGAGCCACCGTGCCCGCCCTGGAATGGTATCTTAAGCACATTGAAGAACTAAGTTAAATTGTGGTTGGAGATTAGTACACAAAATGATAGCAGTGAAAGATGGTTGCAGTGCTGTGTAATTGTTCACCATTTACTCAAAACTACAAGAAAAGTGTTTTTAGCTGTTACACTGATACCAGCTTATCCCTAATGATGCTAAATACCTTTCAATCACTTTATTTTTTTCTTGAATTATTTCAAGAAATAGCTTCTGGAGTTATGAAACGAGAAAAGAGGTTATAGATGTTTAATTCTGGCTGCATTTCAAGATGTCCCAGGTTGAATAAAGTATCTTGATATTTGTTGTACAGTATTGCCCTGTGAGGGGATGTTACTAACTGATAAATGAGAGTAAGAATGTTTTACACCTTTTCCAAGAAAATATAAGAGACTGAAGGGCTTTTAACAATATATATATCCAGAGAGTATTTAAATTAAAATCACTATATTCAAAGAACCTTCATTTTAAATCACATTTAAGTTGCTAATCAGTTTACTCTATTTGGGATATTCTTAGACTGAATGATCCAGATATGACCAAAGGGTGTTTGGTCATTTTATTTCCTTTCTAGTAATCCCTAGTAGTTTGCTTTTATATACACTATTTCAGCTCATGTAAGTAAGCTTTAACTTTATTAATAGTTTTTTAAAATTATTTTTTAGAACTCCTAATAAGTGATAAGAAATTAAAATATCTTTTAGGAATTGTTCAGTATATAAATAACTTTTTTTACTGTGGGAGATTTTAAATATACAGAAAAAATGTATAGTAGTATATAATAAATCTTGGCATTCCTCACCTAGCTTTAGTAATCTACATCAAATATCAGATATTGTTAGTGTATCTAAACCTGTCTTCAAGTAGGTACTAGTTGGAAGAACTGAAATAAATTTGTTAACGGCTTCCATATTTCAGTGCTCTTAGCGGTGAGCACAGTCTCGGTTTGTTTAAACACTCTGCCTTGTGAACTTTGGCTTCTCAGCAGCCTGTGCGTTCAAGGCCCCGTAATTGGAAAGCTGGACTCCAGATTTAACAATTAGTATATTATTAAATTACTCGTTTTTTGCCTTCAGCCTTGAGGGGAAAATTACCTTTGTTTCCTTTGCCTTTTCAGTCAAATGTAGTTATTCATTAAAAAAATTGGACAGAAATAGTGTCTATAACAGATATTCTTTAATCCTTCTCTTGGAAACAACAAAGTTACATTCTGAAAAAAGAATTGCTCTTGAATCACAAAAAGGCAATAGAAATAAATGTAGGAATTGCCATCCTTAAAATATGCAAATCTGTTTTTATATAAATTTCTTGCCGAATTAGTATACACATTGCATGAATGTAGCAGTAATTAAAAATTGTGGTTTGCCGGGCACGGTGGCTCACACCTGTAATCCCAGCACTTCAGGAGGCCAGGGCTGGCGGATGACCTGAGGTCAGGAGTTTGAGACCAGCCTGATCAACGTGACATCTCTACTAAAAATACACAATTAGCCGGGCGTGGTGGCACATGCCTGTAATCCCAGCTGCTCGGGAGGCTGAGGCAGGAGAATTGCTTGAACCCAGGAGATGGAGGTTGTGGTGAGCCGAGATCGCGCCATTGCACTTTAGCCTGGGCAACAAGAGTGAAACTCCGTCTCGGAAAAAACAATTGTGTTTTATGTGGCTGCAAAAGTGAAATACTTAAGTTGTAGAAAATTTTGAAAACAGGTAAACAGAGAGGAAGAAAAGTTATTTATAATGCCATCACCCAGAGATTTTAATGATGTAATATATATTTTAAAAAACTTCTTCCTACATACCTGTAAGGATTGTGTATAAAAATTTTTCATGTGGCCATATGTTTTACACCTGTGGGTTTTTAAAATAAAAAGTTTTTAAGGCTGGGTACAGTGGTTCACACTTATAATCCCAGTACTTTGGGAGGCCAATGTGGGAGGATTGCTTGAGCCCCGGAGTTTGAGACCGGGCTGGGCAACATAGTGAGACCTTGTCTGTACAAAAAAATTAAAAATTAGCTGGGCATGGTGGCGGGCACCCCTACGTAGTTCCAGCTAGTTGGGAGGCCGAAGCAAGAGGATTGCTTGAGCCCAGGAGTTTGAGGACAATTTGGGCAGCATAGCAAGACCCCATTTCTTTAAAATTAAATTCTTTTTCATGATTTTTAATACGTATATAGTTCATCATAGAGATACGCTCTGAACTTTTAAATTAATGGGGCCTATTGTTAAACATTTTATATGTTTAGTTTCCCCTGTTAGTAATATCTTTGTGCACATCCGTTATTATTTTCTTTTGATAAATTTGTAGATGTGGACTCACTGGAACAATGGAAACTCCAAATGGTAAGACTTTAGACAGATATTGCCAAACTGATCACTAGAAAGGTTTTATTCATTTTATACGCAGATAGAAAATAGTACGTCATCATAATTTGTAGTAAAATTATGATGAAATTATCAAAATTCTAAGTTTTTGTTACTGTTAATATAAAAAGGTCATCCTGCTGGCAGACCAGAGCACTAAGAAGTTTCTAGATCTCAAGCAGATAGGAACAAATTTATGTCAAGACTCCGCTGAGGAACTCTGGTGCCAAAAAGTAAATAAACTAGATTTAGATTACTGCCAGGATCAGAGATAGAATGGGTTGGGTACAGTCACCAGATATTAAAAGGGTAAGAAAATTGATTGTACGGAATTGACATTGGAACAGAAGATGCTCAGCTTACCTCCTCCTGACTTAAAGATACCTGTCACTTCTTAGCCTCTGTGTAGCTACGAGGGTCGTGACTTCTGTCATCAGAACCTGCATTTACTGCTCAGAGGCCAGAGAGTCTGACTTGAACTGCAGACATACATTGTATCTACAAATGCCACTTCATCTTGACTTGCATCTACAAATACGAACACCAAGAATCATGAGGCATCTTAGAGCACTAACCACATAAAAGACCGTCACTAGTCAAAACAGAAATACAAGCCAGGAATCACCATGTATGTGTAGAAAACAGAGGAGACCTGATCCTAAAGAGTTCCTAGAAGAACCAGGAAAAAATGAAACTTAGATATCAGAAAGCATGTTCATTGAGAAGAAAAACCATTCGAGATATGATGACAAAGAACTAGTTTTTAGACATTAAAAATATTATGCAAGATATTCAATAGGCTGAAAGTAGAGTTTAGTTAATTCACTAACAATTGAGCTAAAGATTTCTTCAAGATGAAAAATATGAGAGGGCAGTTGAATCATGGAAGATTGATCTAAAAGTGCTAGCATTTGTCTGATGACATTCCAAAAGGGGTTGGAGGAGGAGAATAATCCAGACTACATACGGGTGAAAATTTTGCTCTGCTCTCTTTAGATTGACCAACTTCTTGTGAGGGATAATTAAAACCACATGCCTCAAGTCTTTGTGACATTTTAGAATCTAGGAACAAAGAAAATTCTAAAACTCCTTGAAGACCCAGCAGTTTGGGAGACTGAGGTGGGGCGGATTACTTGAGGCCAGGAGTTTGAGCCAGCCTGACCAACATGGTGAAACCCTGTCTCTACTAAAAATGCAAAAATTAGCTGGGTGTGGTGGTGCACACCTGTAATCCTAGCTACTAGCGAGGCTGAGGCATGAGAATCATGTGAACCTGGGAGGTGGAGGTTGCAGTGAGCTGAGATCGCGCCGCTGTACTCCAGCCTGGGTGACTGAGTGAGACTCCCTCCAAAAATAATAATAAAATAAAATACCTTGAAGAGAAAATTGCCCCTCAAAGGAACACAAGGATCAGATTGGTTTCTATTGTCTGTAATTCTAGATTATAATAGACAGTGAAAGTTTTTTTGTCTCTCAAAGTACTGAGGGGAAAAAGATTTTGAACCTGATTTGTATACATAGGCAATTCAGGGATGAGGGCAAAATAATAATTTGAGGCTTGCAAAAATCTAGCAAGTTTGTATTTCTGAACTTTACCTGAAAGAATTACCAGAGGATGTATCTGGAAAGACAGAATATACATGAGAAAAAAAATGTGAAAATACTACGCCAAAAGCCACCAAAAAACCTTTCTTGTTTCTAAATTAAAAAGTTATTAAGATAGTAGCAAAATGAAAAATATCAGTTTGGAACAAAAGTCTACATTTCAGCAATGCAGTAGAATTAGCCAGGTAAGGTTTTAAGTTTTTCTTCTTTTACTAAGGATTTTTTCTTGTTTGGTTTTAGTGTTGCTTTGGTTGGGGGATGAAAAGTATAGGTTTTGATTAATCACAGATTGTAATAGAAAAATGAAAGTTTAGGTATAATATGTGGAACATTAAAGATAATTGCTGGAAGACTAGAAATAAGATACATCATTTGCATTAGAGGCTTTAGTGAAAAGAAACTTCAATCATTCTAGCGGCACAGATATAGGAAGAGAGGAAAGTGAGGAAAACAGAAGACAGGTAGACAACACAGAACAAAATGTTAAGTATGAGACTCATGGTATCATTTACTACAGCAAAAGCTAACTCTTAATAAGAAGATGAGGAAATAAAATCAGTTCAAAAGGGAGGAATATGCATCCTCAGAATTAAAGGATCCCGGTCCGGTTTGAGGAGGACTCCTGGCAAGATGCAAGCCCTTTGTGTAATGCTCAAGAGGGAGGAGACCTTGTTTGCTCCTTGGAAGTGTTTAGTACAAAAACTGCTTATTCTGACATGTGATTCCAGCCATTATCAGGAGCGACTGCAGATAATTCCCATTTGCAGAGGAATGCTACTAACAAGTGTAGGAGGGAGCAGCGACAACGAAAAATTCTGCTGTCATAGGTCACGTTTATGTTGGTTTTCTTGAAAATCAAGGGTAGAAAATTTCATGCCGAGAGAGAGAGAGAGAGAGAGAGAGAGAGAGAGAGAGAGAGAGAGAAACACATGGGGAGGGAAGTGGGGAAGGTTTATGTTAAGGAATTGGTTAATGCAATTGGGGAGACTGAACAAGTTCAAAATCTGCAGGGTAGCCAGCCATCTAGAGACCCAGGGAAGAGTTGAAGCTGCAGCACGAACAGCCAGTCTGGAGGCAGAGTTCCTCCCTTCTCTGGGGAGGCCAGTATTTTTCTTGGATGAGGTCCACCTACATTATGAGGGCAGTCTGCTGGTGCTCATAGTCTGTGATCCAAATGTTCATTCCAGCTAAAAAATGCTTTCACAGAGACATCTAGAGTAGTGTTTGACCACATATCTGAGTACTGTGGTGTAACCAAATTTGACACACAAAGTTAACTACCATATGGGTGAAGATGCTGTATTGGCTTATAATTTTGGTAGTAATCATGGAATGTCTGTGTAAATTACAAAATGGGACACATGACTGAATTCTATCCTTAGTGAGGTTTGGGAACTAACCTTAGCCTTTGCACTAAATATGAAGAAAGCCCAATCCTGTACAGGGAGTAACTCATTGGATCTTCTGCTTAGAAATCAAAACAAGATATGTAACTGGTTGTCAGTTTAAGAAAAAAAGTATTACTACAAAGGATTCTTGTATTCTAAAGTGGAAATGTAATCTCCTTCACCAGCTGTTTTCCTGAAGAGGCCAATTGGATGTTGTTGTATATTTCTAGAGATTATGCAGTTGTCTAGAAATCAACTTTCTTCTATCTCTGAGTAGTAAAGTTACAGACTTTTTATTTATTTTCATGTTTATATATATTTTTATATATATATATATATATAGGTTCCTTACTGTGAACAATACTGAATTTAGCTCTTTGTCATCTCCTTTCTCTCTACAATCCTAATTTAAATTCTTTTTTTGATCTAAGTTTTATAAGGCACTCACTATACTTACTCTACTTTACATATTCTTTCCTCCTGTTTTGGAGAGTTGTGTTAAATTTGAAATATCAGAACAGATAACGGTTACACACTATTGTCTCTCCTTGTCACCATTTGTTCTACAGTTAAATGTATTCATTGCTTCCTCTCAGTGCTGAACCTTCTCTGTGAGTTCCTTGATTATCTGAAGCTCATTGTCATGTAACTTTATAAAAATAGTACCCCTGCCTTCTGACATGTTCATTACAGTTTTGTTGGAGGCCTTCATACTCGAAGGTCCGAAGGTCCGTGTGCATTCTTGGCTGATGAACAAATCCTTGGCTCACATTTTCTTTTCCTTGAGAACCTTAAGTTTGTTACTCTGTTGCCTTCTGGCATAGAGTGTTGCTGTCAGATTCTGAGTCTGTCCCTTACACATGATTTGGTCCTTTTGTGTAAATGCCCAAAGGGTGTTACTTTCTTTAAAATTCGTTTATTTGACTTGGATATGCCTTAGCGCCAGTCATTTTGGGTTTTCCCATGGGGTGCATTTGTATGTTCAAGTGTTTTGTTTCAGGAAAGTTTTCTTGAATTACGGTTTTAGTACTCTCTTCTGTGAACTTTGATTTTAGTTTTTAGGTTCTTCTGTTATACAGAAGTTGGAATATTTGTTACCATCTCTTAATTCTTTTTGCTTTTGTCCCCATCTGTCCCCTTTTCATCATCCACTTTCCTCACATGCTCCCATGGTGTCTGTTTCTTCTCATGTTCTTCTAGTCTTCATTTCTGAAAAAAAAAATTCAGATTATTCTTTACTTTGTCTGGTAGTTCTCACATCTTGTCTAGAGATCTCATTTCTCATCTTTTCTGTTTCTGATATATGTTTTTATGTTTGAATTCTTCAGGGAAATAGGACCGTTGGGAAGTAGATAAAATATGAAGGAGATTTATTATGAGGAAATTGGCTTATGCTATTTTGAAAGCTGAGAAGTCCCATGGAGTGCTGTCTGTAAGCCAAGCCTCAGGAAAGCTGGAAGGGGAATTCAGTCTGCAGGCCTAGAACCAGGGGACCCAGTGGTGTCAGTTCCAGTCCAAGGGCAGGAGAAGACTGATGTCCCAGCTCAGGCAGGCCAGCAGGAAGAAAAAGGGGTAAATTCCTCCCTCCTCTACCTTTTGTTCTATTGAAGCCCTTGACGGAATGGATTATGGCCACCCACATTGGTGAGGGCATCTTCTTTGTTCAGTCTGCTGATATAAATGCACAGACACACCCGTGAACAGTGTTTAATCTGGGCACTCTGTGGCACAGTTAAGTTGACACATAAAAGTAATCATCACAGTTTCTCTTTTGTGGCTTCTGTCATTTGTTCAGTGTTTGATAGTAGTTTTCATCTACTTCACAAGCCTGTTTTTGAGGCCCGCTGCCGCCTGTCAGAACATCTGTCACATTGTTAGTCTCTTTCCTCCTCAACATACTTTCGTATGTTGTCCAACTGTGATGCTTCCAGACCCGTGTAAACGAGAGGATTTCAGGAAAGCTTTCCTAGCTTAAGACCTCTCTATGTAGCCACCTCTGTCATACTTTCTGAGGCCTGCCGCCCTCATTTCTGCCTGAATCCTGCTTTCCTTACCCTGTGGTGCTGTCCTGGTCAGTGAGGATTGTGTACTCAGAGGGACTGTGTCTTTCTGGAAGGAAGGTTTCCTGGGTTTTTGCACAGTCCCGAGGGGCCTAGGCAGACCTGAGTTTTCTGGCCTTACAGTCTTGCACTTAGCCTTGTGAATCTCCTTCCCAGTCTCCTTGGTTAGGTTCAGATCCCCTTGCTTAGTTTTTCACCCCAGGGGAGAAGCTTCCCTTCTGCGACGAGTACTCCTTATTGTCTCTCATAGCCTGTTCCCCTCTGACTTAGCTAAATTTATGTTACCAGTCTAAAGTAAATTATTTAGAAAATATGTAATTTTAGTTTTAACTATTACAACCTACAATAAATTGTTTCTTTAAAACTTGTTTGTGTTATATATCAGATGTTAGTCACTTTTATTCATGGTGTACGAAATGAGAGCTTTATACCCATAAAACTGTGGGAAGGGGATTCCTTTCAGCTCTTTTCACTCTTGGCATATATCAGCATCTGTTGTCTTGGTTTTGGCCTTCAGCTTGCATCCAAGAAGCCAAGGTTTCAAGGTGAAATGAAGATTTTTTCCTGATATCAAGAGCCAGGTGTATTATTTATAAACTTTCTATGTAGATTTTTCAGTTGCTAATAATAAACCAGAAAAAAAAGTAGTTTGATGTTTCAATAATTTGTAATATTACATTGTTTGTTATAAACTTCAGTTTTAAGATTATGTGTTTCCTAGACAAGTAATGTTTCTATAGTGCATTGATATAAGCTAATCTGGATTTCAGTTTAAGAGAAGATTGTCTAGTTTATTTTTAGTTAAGCCTGTACAGGCAGAATTATTTGGGCACGGGAATGGGTGAGATTGAATAGTTATACATTTCTTTTTAATTTGAAGTGGATATTATATAAAGCTATATACCTGTGTGATTATTGATAACATGTGTTTCATGGATCAGTCCTTCTTCTTTAATTAACTTGGATAATTTTGAATTGATTGGATTAAAATAAACTCAGAAAGCTGATAATCTGATGCTTAATGGTAGGGCTTAAGTTGCTATTGACTAGTAGTTTTTTCTGCCTATACACAGTGGAAGTGCACAACAAGCTCATATTACTAACGTACCATGTTACCCAGTCACCACCACTGGTACAGGGGTGGAAGATAACCACCTTGAGTCACCTGAAGCAGGAATGTGGCAAACATGAGTTTGTACATATATTGGGACCATCTGTAATGAGATCATGCTAGCCAGTGGTTATGTTAGCTCTAGGCATGCATACTTTTGAGATAATACCTTATGTGTGTATATGTGTGAATACAGAAAACATCGGAGCAGTGTGGGTCCGAGCAAACCTGTTTCCCAGCCCCGGCGGAACATCGTAGGCTGCAGGATTCAGCATGGGTGGAAAGAGGGGAATGGCCCTGTTACCCAGTGGAAAGGAACCGTTCTGGACCAGGTGCCTGTAAATCCTTCTTTGTATCTTATAAAATACGATGGATTTGACTGTGTTTATGGACTAGAACTTAATAAAGATGAAAGAGTTTCTGCGCTTGAAGTCCTCCCTGATAGAGTTGGTAAGTTCTTTTTATAATTTGTGCATTATATGCTTTAAAAATGATATTGAAATGGATGCTTTTTAAATTATTTTACATTATTAATACTTCACTTTTATTGGAACACAAGCACCCCTCTTGATAAACATTATATTAAATCACCGAAAACCACAAAAATTGATCCAAAGCAGTTCAAGGAACTGTGTGAGAGATATAGAGATGTGTATTTTCCCCCCAAGAAGTTTGCCACTTAATAATTTATAATATGGTTATTTTTAACATTTTTGCTCACTGTTTTCTGGACTCTGATGGGTAAGGTTATCAGTAGCTCAAATATCTTGTGTGTTAATCTCATCAGATACAAAAGATAAGAGAATGCTGTGCATTTATTTTAGAATCTTTCTGTGAAAGTGTATCTTTGATTGTGTACAGTGTAAATGATAATTGGACTTTGAGCCAAAATTTAGGCAACCAAAACGTGATCTTTATTATACACAGCGCTTGACTGAAGAATGTTTGTGGAAATGAATGGCTCTTTTTAAATGTCATACAATGTCAGTTTTGCCTTGCAAGTGTTCCTTAAGGCATAAGGTCTAAGGTAAATAATAAATTACTGATTTTATTAGTAGGGTGGGATACACCCAAACTAATACTACTTTTTTTGAAGCAATTATTTTGAAATATTTTCTTATTACAGTGATGCTGCTCTTGTTTAAAATATTGGTTTGTAGTTTTAGAATTGTCTTTAAAAGTCAATACCATTAAATAACAAAGCTTCAGCATATCTAGGTAGGAATTTTGGGATCAAATTGTCACGGGAAGAAATTAGTTCAGTCTCCTCGCTTTGTTTTTCTTCAGGCTGTGCCATTGTGTCCCTGAGATATAATGAGTTTCCTTAGGAATTTAATTCTGCCTTAGTAGCAAGTTATTTTGTTAATCTTCTCTTTAAATATCAACTGCTAAATCTTTACTCATCTGTATAAATATGGTTCAGTTTTCAAAGAAATCTTTCGTTAAGTGTAAATATTTCTTACTACTCCTATAAGTGATATTAAATCTTTGTTATTTTCAACATTCTCATCTCTTCTTAAGTATGACTGAACACCTGCTCTTCCTCTTGATGCACATCCTACGTTTCTTCCTTGATCATGGCATTAATCCATTTCCCACATAAGAAACTTTAACATATTAAGAATCTTAACAGCAGAATTTTAGTCTTTGCCCCTTCTGAGACGACAGGTAGCTCACTTGAAGGTTCCTGCGTATTGCTGCGTGACCTGTGGTTGTTGGTCCTTTTGTCATCGAAGGATAGAAACTATACAAGTATCTGGTGATGGGACTAAGGGTTACATGTTGTTCATAGTTTGGGATTATCTCAGTTTCCAACAATAGTGATTTTGTAAACAGTAAAGCAATATAAAAAGAAATCCAAGAGCTTTTATGTAAATCAGCAATGTATGTGCCTCATTCAGCTAATAGTTGCTATTAATTTTAGTATTTATTGTATTAGATTGGTGCAAAAGTAATTGCGGTTTTTGACATTGAAAGTAATGGCCAAAACAGCAGTTACTTTGGCATCAACCTACTTTAGTCTAAAAAATTACTTGCTCTTCACTTTCGTTTTACATAGGAAGCAATTGCTTCAGGCAGTACATTAGAGTATAATTAAAATTATGTTTTTCTTAAGCTAAAGTTGGAGAAAAAAGTCAGTCAGCCAGAATGCATGTGATGTCACAGAGCAGTGGTTCCCAAAGCAAAGTCTGGGGACCCTTGGGTTCTCTGAAGCCCATTCAGGAGATTTGCAAGGTCAGAAATATTTCATATTGTTAAGCTGTAATTCGTGCTTTTCACTCTCTTTTGTTTCTCAGTTACACAGTAGAGTTTCCCACTATCTATTTGGAATAGTTGCATAACTTAGTGAACACAGTATTTTCTTTATGAACAGTGCATGGTACCAGATCATGCACTGGTGAAAGAGCTATTCTAAGTGCAAGACTAACTACTTTTTTTAATTGTTAAAAAACCCACATAGCATAAAATGTACTGTCCTAACCATTTTTCCTTTTTTTTTTTTTTTTAAGACGGAGTCTGGCTCTGTCGCCCAGGCTGGAGTGCAGTGGCCGGATCTCAGCTCACTGCAAGCTCCACCTCCCGGGTTTTTTACGCCATTCTCCTGCCTCAGCCTCCCGAGTAGCTGGGACTACAGGCGCCCACCACGTCGCCCGGCTAGTTTTTTGTATTGTTTTTAGTAGAGATGGGGTTTCAACGTGTTAGCCAGGATGGTCTCGATCTCCTGACCTCGTGATCCGCCCATCTCGGCCTCCCAAAGTGCTGGGATTACAGGCTTGAGCCACCGCGCCCGGCCCTGTCCTAACCATTTTTAAGTGTACAGTTCAGTAGTGTGTTAAGTACATTCACATTGTTGAAACAGATCTCCAGAACTACTTCATCTTACAAATCTGAAGCTCTCTACCTATTAAACAAAACAGCATGCCGTTTCTCCCATTCCCAGCCCCTGGCAACCACTGTTCTACACTCTGTCTCTATGAATTTGACTACTCTAGATATCTCAGAGAAGTAGAATCACACAATATTTGTTTTGTGAATAACTTAATTCACTTAGCATAATGTCCTCAAAGTTCGTTCATGTTGTAATGTGTGACAGGATTTCCTTTCTTTTTAAGGCTGAAAAGAACATTGCATTGTATCTATATACCACAGTTTATCTGTTCACCCATTAATGGACATTTGGATTGTTTCTGCCTCTTGGTAGAATGTAAAATTGTACCATGTAAAATTGTGACTAGCGCTGCTGTAAACATGGATATGCAGATATTTCTTTGAGATCCTGCTTTCAGTTTTTTTGGATATAGGCACAGGAGTGGGATTGCTGGATCATATGGTAATTATAATTTTAATTTTAATGTCGTAATTCTAATTTCTTAGGTAGAACTACCATACTGTTTTCCACAGCAGTTGTACTATTTTCCAGTCCTGCCTACAGTACACAAGGGTTTCAGTTCTCCATCCCTTAGTCAGCAGTTGCTATTTACTGTTTTTGTCATAGTGGTCATCCTGATGGGTGTGATATGATACCTCATTTTGTTTTGATTTCTGTTTCTCTGATGATTAGTGATGTTTAACATCTTTTTATGTGCTTGTTGGCCACTTGTAAATCATCTTTGGGGAAATACCTAGTCACGTCCTTTGACCATTTTTTAATTAGGTTATTTGATTTTTGTTGAGTTGTGGGAGTTCTTTATATGTTCTGGAGACATGAGTTTTAATGTAACAGTATGACAAATTTATTAATGGTTTCAGATTCTGCATTGTAACCTTTAAGGAGCTAACTGTTGACTTTTGTAGTTTCATATAAGAATATCTAGAATTATCTGAAAGACAATTAGAATACTCTTTTCAGTATCATATCTTTGAGAGGCTGGATTTTATATATGAACCGAAAGAGCAGATCATAACAGATTGAGTGCTAAAGCAGATATGAGAATCTGCTTGTTCTTTTTAAAACCTAGACATTAGGAGATTTGCAAAAATGTAAAAATTAAGCCACTTTTCTTACTATATTTTGATAGGAAATAGTTATTTTTAATTTAAAATACATTGATATATAGGTATTTTTAAATGTTTCTATATTTTTTATTTTCCGAAGTAGTAAATATTGGTAGGCATTATCTATGTAAACAGATGCTTTTTTAGGAGTGTAGTAATTTCTATTTATGTTTTAATTATTTTTTTAGAGACAAGATCTCACTTTGTCACCCAGGCTGAAGTATAGTGGTGTGATCAGGGCTCACTGCTATCTCAACACCTTGGGCTCAAGCAGTCCTCCTGCTTCAGTCTCCCGAGTTGCTGGGACTACAGGCGCGCACCACAGTAGCCTGCTAATTTTTAACTTTTTGTAGAGATGAAATCTCATTATGTTGCCCAGGCTGGTCTCTAACTCCTGGCCTCAAGCAGTCCTCCTACCTGGGACTCAAAGTGCTGGGGTTATAGGTGTGAGCCACTGTGCCCAGCCAGTAATTTTTAAGAATGCAATGGAGTTCTGAGATCTAGTAGTCTGAGATCTACTGGCCCTAAGAAACTAGTAGGGGTTTTTTAGTATCGTACACGGGGGGAATTCTATGTAATTTTTTATTATTACTGCATACTTAAAGAAAACCAACCATGTATTAGTTTAGGGTATGCTGATAAAATTGAATAGCGATACATTTATCAAGAAAATCTAACTTTTTTGTTTCTTTTGATTTAACAGAAATAGAACTCTGTTGAATGAGGAAAATAGGAGTGCTAACTGGTTTTTTTTGTTGTTGTTAAGACAGGGCCTCACTTTGTAGCCCAGGCTGGAGTGCAGTGGCGCCACCTTGTCTCACTGCAGCCTCGACTTCCAGGTTTAGGTGATTCACCACCTGGGCCTCCTGAGTAGCTGGGACTACGGGCCTGCACCACCACACCTGGCTAACTTTTTGTATTTTTGGTAGAGACGGGGTTTTGTCATGTTGGCCAGGCTTGCCTCAAACTTCTGGGCTCGAGTGATTCGCCCGCCTTGGACTCCCAAAGTGCTAGGATTACAGGCGTGAGCCACCGTACCTGTCGCTAATTGTTTTTTTTTTTTTTAAGAAAATTGTGTTAATTTTGTATAAAGACAGTTACCTAAAATTGTGTACTGGAGAAATCTTAAAACCAATAGGATCCTTCATAGTTTTTCCAGTGTTAAAAAGATGAAGGTGATAATTTTCACCTCATTAGAAAAGTATCAAGGGCTAGGACTGTTAATCTATCATTTCAGAGACCTGAGCTCCTAACCACATGGGGCATCTGATTAAATCATACAAAATACTGACCTGCTATGATCTAGTTATGAAACAAGAAAGGGAAGGTCTCTGCTTTCATTGGGATATACAGGCAACTAACAAGTACACAAATGCATAAAATGGGATAACTTTAGATCATGGTGAATGTTACTAAGAGGTAAAATTGGGTAATGTGACTGGAATTTGTGGGGCTACCTTGTTGGTGAGGAGAACCCCAACAGGAACCGGCCTTCTGAAGATGTGGGGAAGAGCTTATCAGGCAGAGGAGAGTGTGTCCTAATGGGAGAGGAAGAAGAGCCGAGTAGAGAAGGCATGAGCAGTGAGGAGGAAGATGTGAAAACTTGAGGGCAGAGGCGTGATGGCTTAGGGCTTGGGGGCCATGGTGAGCAGTTTGGTTGTTTTTCAAATTACGAAGGAAAGGCATGGGAACATTTTAAATCACACAATGTGGTATCAATGACACAGTGATTACTTTGGTTGCAGCGAAGAATAAGATTGTAGGAGCAAGAGAGTAAAAACCTATGCCTTAATAAAAAATGGAAATAAGACTGAAGGAAAACAAACACCAATTTCTTTAAAAAAAAAAACAAAAAACAAAAAAATCTCTGTGCCTTGAATAGGTTAATTTCTAAGTTTTAAATAAACGTTCTGTGGTTATGTAAGATGCTAATACAGGAGAAGCAAAGTGAGCCATATACAGGAACTCTACTGTTTTTGCTATTCTTCTGTAAGTCTGAAATTATCTCAAAATTTAACTGTTAAGTAAACAGTAACAAAAATTATTTTATACCTTGAATGAACAGTTAAAACTTTTGATTTGGGTACAGAACCAAGAGCAGATAAGTCCAGAAAAATTTTTTAAAAATCATATTTTTTTCAGTTAACCACCTTGGGACAAAATACTTCTATTCCTGTTGAATCCATCTCTGAGCTGGGGCCCAGTAGTTTGTCTTTGGTTTTTGTACTTTTTAAAGCTTTCCCAGATTCTGATGCTTGCTAATACATTGCATGGACAAAATTTCAGGTGGCCTTCTTTTGTAGATTCAGTCTTCATAGTCGGTAATCAGTGAAAAATGCTTTGTCAACTTTTTTTTTTTTTTTTTTTTTTAAATCCCCAGCAACATCTCGAATCAGCGATGCACACTTGGCAGACACAATGATTGGCAAAGCAGTGGAACATATGTTTGAGACAGAGGATGGTTCTAAAGATGAGTGGAGGGGAATGGTCTTAGCACGTGCACCTGTCATGAACACATGGTTTTACATTACCTATGAGAAAGACCCTGTCTTGTACATGTACCAACTCTTAGATGATTACAAAGAAGGCGACCTTCGCATTATGCCTGATTCCAGTAAGTATATATTGGCAACTTTTATTTTTGGTAATTAGAAGGGATTTGGACTTTAGTGCAAGATATTTGATTGGCTCTTTTGCAGATACATTTTTATTTCTGGATATATGATGATTATTTTAGTCATGCACAAACACAGCCTTTGAAATTTTTCATCCGGTTGTCATGAATTTTAGATAAGAAAATATTTGATAATCAATTCTGCTTGACTTCTATAATAAGATACAAGTTTTTTTTATAATTAACACTACTACATATTACTTATTGCTTTTATTTAAAAGCATGATGGACTAGGGACCAGTAAAATACGTCCCTGTGTACCCCTGCTCAGCTTTAACGGTTATTGTCTCATTGCTTGTCTAGTTCTATCTATTAATCCCCCCAATGCAATTATTTTAAAGCTAACCCCAAGACGTTGATTATTTCATCTGTAAATACTTGAACCTCAGAACAGCAATCTTCAGCCTTTTTGTCACCAGGAACCAGTTTCGTGGAAGACAGTTTTCCATGGGTTGGGAGTGTTGGGTGTGGAGATGGTGGTTTTGGAGGCGTTAGATTTCCCATAAGGAACACGCAACTTAGATTCTTGACATGCGTAGTTCACAGTAAGGTTTATGCTCCTAGGAGAATCTGATGCCCCTGCTGATCTGCCAGGAGGCAGAGCTCAGGTGGCAGTGCTCTCTTTGCCACTGCTCACCATCTGCTCTGCAGCGTGGTCCAGGTGTCCGGGACTCCTGATTTAGAGAACATCGATTTCAGAAAAGTTAATTGGGAGAACTTTTCAGTAGCAATTGGAGTACAGAGTCAGTGTTTAGACAGATGATTAGCTATTTCCACAACTAGTCTGTTCGCACAGGTAAGGTAGAAGAGGATGTGACCTGGGCTAATTTCGTTAGGCCTAGAAAAGCTTTATTGTGTCATTTATTTATTTATTTATTTTTTTGGAGACAAGAGTCTTGCCCTGTTGCTCAGGCTGGAGTGCAATGGTGTGGTCTTGTCTCACTGCAGCCTCTGCCATCCAGGCTCAAGCAAGTCTCCTGCCCCAGCCTCCTAAGTGGCTGGGACTACAGGCATCCACCACCACCCCTGGCTTATTTTTGTTTGTTTGTTTGTTTTGTTTTGTATTTTAGTAGAGATGGGTTTCACCATGTTGGCCAGGGTGGTCTGAAACTCCTGAGCTCAGGCAGTCTGCCAGCCTTGGTCTCCCAAAGTGTTAGGATTACAGGTGTGAGCCATTACGGCTGTGTTAGTCCATATAGTTAGTCCATTTAAAATGTGCAATTCTGTACTTTTTAATATATGCACAGATATGTACAGTCCTCACCACAGTCGATTTTAGAACATTTTCATCACCTCAAAAGAAAGCCTTGTATCTATTAGCTGTCAGTCCTTTATTCCTCCAACCCCCTAGCCTTAAGCAACCAGTAATGCTTGATGTGTCAGTTTCCCTGTTGTGGACTTTCCTGTGAATGGACCATATGATGTGAGGTCCTTTGTACTAGCTTCTTTCCCTTAGCATGTTTTGAGATTTCATTCACACTGTAGCATATATCAGTACTTCATTCCTTTTAATGGCCAAATACAATTGCATTGTATGGATATATACTACATTTTGATTAGCCATTCATCCAGTAAAGGACATCTGAGTTGTTTCCCCACCTCTTGGTTTTTATGAATAATGCTGCTGTAAACATTTGTGTGCAAGTTTCTCTATGGACATGTTTATTTCCTTTGGGTATATACCTAGGAATGGAATCGCTGGGTCATAATGGTAACTTTATGTTTAATCGTTTGGGGGAACTGCAAGGCTAATTTTGAAAACAAAAAGACCATTTTACATTTCCAAGAGTAGTGTTATGAGAGTTCTGATTTCTCCACATTCTCACCAACTCTTACTGTTACCTGACTTTGATTCTTGCCATGCTAGTGGATGTGAAGTGGTATCTCATTGTGGCTTTGATTTGCATTTCTTTGATGAGTAATGATGTTAAGCATCTTTCATATGCTTATTGGCCCTTTAAACAAAAAAAAAATTTTTTTTTTTTTTTGAGATGGAGTCTTGCTTTGTTGCCCAAGCTGGAGTGCATTGGCATGATCTCAGCTTACTGGCAGCCTCCGCCTCCTGGGTTCAAGCCATTCTCCTGCCTCAGCCTCCCGAGTAGCTGGGACTATAGGTGCGTGCCACGATGCCCAGATAATTTTTGTATTTTTAGTAGAGGGGGTTTCACCATATTGGCCAGGCTCCTCTCGAACTCCTGACCTCAAAGGATCCACCCACCTGGCTTCCCAAAGGGCCGGAATTACAGATGTGAGCCACCATGCCCGGCCTGTTGGCCCTTTTTATATCATCTGTGGTGAAATATCTATTCATATCCCCTGCCCATTTTTAAATGGAATTATCTGTCTTTCATTATTGCATTGTGACGATTTTTAAAATATAAGACCTTTATCAGATACATGTTGCAAATATTTTCTCCCATTCCATGGGCTGTTTTTACTTTCTTGATGATGATCTTTGCACAGAAGTTTTAAACTTTGAAGTCCAAGTTACATTTTCTCTTGCTGAGTATGCTTTTTGTGTCCTAAGAATCTTTTGCCAAATCTGAGGTCATAAAGATTTACCCTTGTTTTCTTCTAAGAGTTTTTATAGTTTTAGCTCTTACTTACAGGTCTTTGATGCATTTTCAAGTTAATTTTTGTTTGTGGTTCAAGGTAAGGGTCCAACCTCTTTTTTTTTTTTTTTTTGCTTGTGACTGCCTATCTAGTTGTCCAAGCACGATTTTTTGCGAAGACTATTCTTTCTCCCATTGAATGGTTTTGGCATCCTTGTTGCGCAGTGGCTCACGCCTGTAATCCCAGCACTTTGGGAGGCCAGGCGGGTGGATCACGAGGTCAGGAGTTCGAGACCAGCCTGGGCAACACGGGGAAACCCCATCTCTACTAAAAATCAGCCAGGCATGGTGGCAGGCACCTGTAATCCCAGCTACTTGGGAGGCTGAAGCAGGAGAATCGCTTGAACCTGGGAAGTGGAGGTTGCAGTGAGCCAAGACCGCACCATTGCACTACAGCCTGGGCGACAGAGCAAGACTCCGTCTCAAAAAAATAAAAAAAAATCAGTTGACAAAGTTTGAGTCCTGCTTTTTTTTTTCCTTCCTTTTTTTTTTGAGACAGTTGCACTCTGTTGCTCAGGCTGGAGTACAGTGGCACGATCTCGGCTCATTGCAACCTCCGCCTCCCAAGGAACTGGAATTACAGACATGTGCCACCACATTCGGCGAACTTTAATATTTTCTGTAGAGATGGGGTTTTGCCATGTTGGCCAGGCTGGTCTCGAACTCCTGGAGTGAAGTGATCTGCCTGCCTCAGTCTCCCAAAGTGCTGGGATTACAGGTGTAAGCCACTGCACCCGGCCCCTGCTTTCTTTTTCAGGATTGTTTTGGCTATTCTGGGTCCCTTGCAGTTTCATACGAATTTTAGAATCAACTTGTCAGAACAAAGAAGTCCCCTGGGATTCTGATTAGGGACTGTGTTGAATCTGTGGATCAGTTTGAAGAGTATTGCCCTCTTAACAGTGTTAACAAGACTTTACAAGTCTTCTAACCCATGAGCATGGGGTGTTTTTTCATTGATTGGTGGATTGATTTCAACAATATTTTGAAAATATTGCATTTCTTTTTCCTTTCCTTTCACTTTCGCTTTCCCCTTTTTTCCTTTTATCTGAGACAGAGTCGTCTTGTTGGCCAGGCTGGAGTGCAGTGGCTTGATCTCACTTACTGCCACCTCTGCCTCTCAGGTTCTAGCGATTCTCCTCCCTCCGCCTCCCGGGTAGATGGGATTACAGGCATACGCCACCTCGCCTAGCTCATTTTTGTATTTTTAGTAGAGACGAGGTTTCACCATGTTGACCAGGCTGGTCTTGAACTCCTGAGGACCTCAAGTGATCCACCCACCTCGGCCTCCCAAAGTGCTGGGATTACAGGTTGAGCCACCGTGCCTGGCCACTTTTTATTTATTTATTTATTTTGAGATGGAGTCTTGTTCTGTCGCCAGGCTGGTGAGCAGTGGCACAATCTTGGCTTACTGCAACCTCTGACTCCCAGGTTGAAGCAGTTCTCCTGCCTTAGCCTCCCAAGTAGCTGGGATTACAGGCATGCGCCACCATACCCATCTAATTTTTGTAGTTTTAATAGAGATGGGGTTTCACCATATTGGCCAGCATGGTCTCAATCTCCTGACCTCGTGATCCTCCTGCCTCGGCCTCGCAAAATGCTGGGATTACAGGTGTGAGCCACTGCGCCCGGCCCCGCATTTCTTTTATTAAATTTACTTCGAAGGATTTTATCCTTTTTGATGCTATTATACATATGAATTGAATTGTTTTCTTAATTTCGCTTTTGGTTAAGTTTGTTCCTTTAAAAACTACTCAGTGGCCTTTCTTCAAACACATGAATCTCTGACCTTGGACAGATGTAACTGATAGGCCCTCTCCATACATTAGCCATGTGTCAGTCATTTCTATTTCTTTTTTTTTTTTTTTTTAATTCTTCCTATGAAGAAGTTAGTTAATGTACTAATTTGCTCATCTGGCCTTGAATTTCTACTTCTTTGATATATATTTTTAAAATTTTGGGTCTGGGCATTGTGGCTCATGCCTGTAATCCCAGCACTTTGGGAGGCCGAGGCGGGCAGATCACTTGAGGTCAGGAGTTCGAGGCCAGCCTGGTCAATATGGTGAAACCTGGTCTCTACTAAAAATAAAAAAATTAGCCGAGTGTGGTGGCGGGCGCTTGTAGTCCCAGCTACTCGGGAGGTTGAGGCAGAAGAATCGCTTGAACCTGGGAGGCAGAGGTTGCAGTGAGTCAAGATCATACTGCTTCACTCCAGCCTGGGCAACAAGAGCAAGACTCTGTCTCAAAAAGAAAAAAAAAATTGTGTACATTTGTTATAAAGGGGTAATTCAAATTATATACTCAGGAATTTGTCATGAGAACATTTCTTTAAAAAGCATTTCTCCATCCTTTATGAGGTAACTTGAACATTTTTTATGGATAGAGTAAGTACTGTTAACCTAATCATAGGAAATGCAAGGGTGTCTGCAATTCTCCATCACTTTTCCTAACCATTTTTTGATCTTCCCTCTCCGTTAATTCTCCAAACTTACATTTGTGTGTGTGTGCGTGCATGTACACGCTGTGGAAGTGTATTTACCTTTAGAAACAGTGGTGGTGCTCTGATCTAATGAGTTCTGAAAGGTTCCTGTTCGAGTACCAGCTCTGATGCTAAAACAGGCCTCTACATGACTCCCTTGATTAGCTCAGTTACTATAAAATTTATGTGCGATCGTGTATTTGTAATTCCTTTGTAAACATGAAAGTCCCATAAAAATATGACAGTATGATGATACTGCTTAAGGGAAGATAATTTTTAAAGAGTTCAGCTGATATTTCTTTATTCTTTTAAAAGAACTGATTATGCTCAGGTGTTTTATTTTTATTGCTTGTGACTCTTAGTACCAGAGATCACAGTAGCAGTTTTTGGATTGTCATTCAGTGAGAGAATTTATTGTAACCAAAGAGGCAGACTACTGTTAATACATGTACGTTATATGGTCCACACCAGGATGCCTGTGAGAGTAAAATGGCATTGCTACCAATTGTGCCAGGATAACGTGGACTGTCGTATGTAGCTGGAACCTCTGGTTTCCCTACCTGAAGGCCACCTGCTACTGTGAGGAAAAGAGCTTTGAGTTTTTCAGAACCCGTGCAGTTTCTTAAAATAGAATTGTAACTGCCTAGCAAGCCCCCTTTCTTTTTTTCTTTTACTTTGTTTTTTGTTGGTGGTGGTGATGGTTTGCTGTTGCTGTGTGTTTTCTTAGAGGCCAGAAGCAGTACATTAATCTTGGGGACCTTTTAGGCAGTACAGATGCCTGGGCCATCCTCAGAGATTCCCCTGTACTTGTCCTGGGCTGAAGTTCATTCAGTACCAATTTTTAAAGCATGGAAAACTTAAATTTTGGAACTGAGTTAGAAGAATGATGTGAAATGCAGTGAAGTTGAGGGGGAAGAGGCTTTAAGGATTCAGAGTAAACCAATGGTACTTAGGCATTTTAAATATGCGCCATATTCTCAGTAATCCCTGTAGGAATTGTCTGCTTTCAAATTATATTTCAAAGCCACTCAAATTTATTTTCATTTAATTACAGCTACAGATTAAATATGGAGCAAATGAATTTTTGGTTATGATTTTTTAAATTGTTCATATATCTAGATGGGGGTCGGCAAACTATGGTAAAAGGTTTTATTGGAACACAGCCACATCTGTTTATATGCATATCATCAGTGGCTGCTTTCGTGCTGCAGTGGCAGAGTTCAGCAGTTGGGACAGAGACCATATGCCCATAAGCCTGAAATATTTACTGCCTTGTCTTTTACGAAAATGTTTGCTGACTCCTGGTCTAGATAATCATGACTTCAGGGTATTTAAATTTTTTTTCTTTTTTTTTTTTAAGTTATGAAAATAAGTATGTGAGTTGATTTATATCTAAAAATTGATTTAGAAATTTTCTCTCTTTTTTTTTTTTTTTTTAAATATAGATGATTCACCTCCAGCAGAAAGGGAACCAGGAGAAGTTGTGGACAGCCTGGTAGGCAAACAAGTGGAATATGCCAAAGAAGATGGCTCCAAAAGGACTGGCATGGTCATTCATCAAGTAGAAGCCAAGCCCTCCGTCTATTTCATCAAGTTTGATGATGATTTCCATATTTATGTCTACGATTTGGTGAAAACATCCTAGATGTCATCACAAACTCTGCCAAATTTGTGGAACTATGAAATGTATTATTTGTAGACATAAAGACTTGATTGCTTTCCAGTTTAATGAAAGCTTAAATGTCCCTGCGAACCCACAATCTCTGCCAGCAGAACTGGTTTTGTTCTGAATAGTACAGATTGATGTGAACACAAAGCATTTTGTGTAAGGAGAACCCCTTTCTTTTAAAAGAAGTCTGTCTATTTGGAGGGGAGTTACAGGCAAGTTTGGTAAAAGTTAAGCTAGTATCATAGTCATTTAAAATTGTAATAGATCTTAACCATTTTCCCCCTCACCTTAACCCTCTTATTCTGCCGCCACAATGCAAGCATAGTTTGATGTTTTCGTTATTGCCTTTTTTGAGATATATGTATCTGTATCTACCTATATCTATATGTGTGTATACATATATAATATATACACACAGATACATGTGTACACACACACACACACACACCCCCCACAGTCCCCACACACCCCACTGGCAGTCTTTTCTTTGTGGATTATTAGTATGGGGGTGACATAATTTTCTTGAGTTTAACAGGAGTGCTTTACCCAAGTCAGTCATGGTTATGATATTACTGCTCTTTATTTCAAATTAAACTTTGGGCACAGGAAGCATATGGGAACATTTCAGCTTGTTTCAAAAAATCAGAAGTTCAGAGCACCTTTTCAATCTGGAGCCCTTAAACCATAAGTCCAAATATGAATTACTTGTGAACAGTTAATGACTCATTAGAATTTTACAATCTGGTGAAAAATCTGGGTAAAAGGCTACCTTTAAGTCTAAGCTTTGAATTTTTTTTGTTGTTGTTGTTACATTTTAATCATAAATTCTTTTTAGCAAAGCCCAGGTCCTTGTTCCACACAGTGTAATGTAGGTGTATTTTGGACAGCACATGTGGTACATTGTGTACAAATCGGTAATCTGGATTTCAGTACATGAATTTAAAAGGCAACAATACATCACTGGTTTGCGTGTTTTTGGTAAGTTTCTGGAAGAATACTATGCTTTTATATTGGAAGTGTAAGTTTTGAGTGGCATTGTTGCCTTCTAACAAGCTCTCTGGGACTTTTAAATTTTTATTACTATTATTGCTAATGTATAATTATGGTCAGAAACTTTCAACCCACCCCTTTCCCCTACCCCCTGGCTTTTCCTCACAAAGAATGTCTAGACAAATAGCAGCTTAGTCTCCTGACACCTTGTGGGGTGCATGTTCCTGCTCCAGGTGTGCTGTTAATGTGGATTCATTCCATTCAGTGGCCCCTTGGGGTTTGCATGTCAGTGATGCGTTACCATAGAAGAAAGCCAGCCGTTTGTGTTCGCTTGGTGGGTGTAAGTAATAGCAGCCCTTAGCCACGGAGTCTTTATGTGGTTTATTCCTGCAAGGTTGTTTTATACTGAAATAGAACTGCTAGTGTGATTGGTTGATCAGCAAAACAGCTGCTCTCACTTTGTTTTGGAGGAACCTTGGTGGTTTGACAACCAGGAGAAAGGCCATATGTGAAACCAGTCTCTTGTGGAGATTGGAAATCCTCCCTGATATTTGGGCAGAGCCTAAACGTGCATGCTTATCACTCAAACACCAAAAGTTTGAATCAGAGGTCTGAGTGACCTCTTTTGTGGCTGTTCTTGATGGTTTCCAGGCCTCGTTATGCATGGTTTGCTTGATGCCCATTTTTTGTGCCTTGTGCTGTTGGATGGTAACGACCACTCACCATGTAAACACAGTACCTCAGTTTTTCTGTCCACAGCTGCAGTCGCTCTGTCCCTGGTGCTTCACTGTGGGCAGCCAGGGACAAGCTTCTGAAAGCAGTGTGATACCCAAGTCATAGGTGCTTCTCGTGTGTGAACAGGTGTTATTCTGCAGATCTGCTATGTGTTTTCCTGTTGACTCTTTAAGAGTCCCTGCATGTAAATCTCGAAGCTGAGCCTGGCTCCCGGAGGCCAGACTGACATTACAGCGCAGGAGTTTGCAAGTGTGTCCAGCATGCACGGACTGTGCAGAACTTGGCTCGGTCACTTTGGGTGGAAAAATAAAGTTCATTTTGAAGTATCTTGAGGGTTGGGTCAATTGAGACATTTCTAGCATTACTTAATGACTTGCATTGTGGTTTTTCTGCAAGCAACTTTAATGACTTTTTTTATACCACATGGTCTCCCAGTTTCTAGATGAATGCAACATGATGATGGTGATGATGACGATGAGTTTAATCATTGTTCCATTTATTGCCTTTAGGGCTGAGGGAAAGGGAAGATTTTTTTTTCTCTCCCCATTTTCCCCCGTTCTGTCTTTCTTTTGGTGGCTTACACCACACTTAATGACGCTATGACTAATTCTGCTCCCAAGCCCTTGTATCTTGGGCTTCGTTTTAGGCTCACGTGTCAGATCTGCATGCATTGCTTGCATTTTTCTGGTATCTGAATGTTGGTTCCTTGTTCCAGGAATTCAACATTAATTTCCAAAAGTATCATGGGACTTGTGACAACACAAGACATGAATCTATGTATAAAATTTATCGGCCTTTCTCATTTACCTGCTCTAGTATTATTGTATTGTGTGTGCGTGCGTGTGTGATGTCAGGCTGCCACGTAAAACTTCAGAGAAAAATCTTAAAAGCAGACCATCCTTTTTTGCATGCTCTATTCTAAGTAGAATGTTCAATGTAACTGACTAAAATTGCATGTTAAAGATATTTAGGTTTTTTTGTTTTCTTTATTTTTATTTGTTTTCAGTTTCCTGTATATTTGCTTACTGTGCCGTTTTAGTGGTTTTAGGATAAAAATGCACTGGTGAAGCAAATGTAGTGCCAACAGAAGGTGATTTTCCAGTTGTAAATGTCATGCAGCATTTGAAGGGACTGTGTTTTCTTAAAAAAAAATCACAGTTACTTCTAAATCAGATTTCGTTTCTTTTATCGTTTTATGTGCCAAACCACGAAGTGCATTGGGCTTGAATCTCTGAACACTGTAGACCCATTAGAAGACTGTTCCGATTGTCACAAATTGTAGTGCCTGAAAACACTCTTAAGCTGATTGTCTTAAAAAAATGAAAGTTCTCCAAAGACAAAACAGGAACAATTATTATAACAAAATAATTATGGTTGAAATGTCTGTGGTTCCTTGGAAATGCTGCGCTCTTTGTGTTTTCCATCATTAGTGCAGTTGGAATGAATGTGTACAGGTCAGAGGTCTTCGTGTTCACATTTTAAAATTAGGTAAATGACCTCATCTTTCAAGCTTGAATTCATTTTTAATTTTAATTTTATTTTATACAATGTGTAGACAGTTCCCTGTTCTCTGCATTTAGAAGTATACACAATATAAATCTGTTAATTCTGTAAGTAATTTTTATAATTATGATGTAACTCTATCTTATCCTTAAAACATTTAAAATAAACCCTTTATGTGCAACTCCTGACTGTAAAGTTTGTGCTCATGAGCAAATTGTGATGTGTTAAACTTGATTCTGAGAAGTTTTTGGGCCAAGTAACCTTTTCACCACATGTAAATGTCAGATATGCATAGAAACGGAAAGAAATAGAATTTTTATTTGATTGATAATATTCAATAATACCTGAAAGAAGAGGAGGCAATCATCGATACCACACATATATTAAATACTGAAGTTTGCAGTTTGACATTGATAAAATTCAACTTTACAAGATCTTAAAAAAAATTCTTTTAAATAGAATTAAATAATGTGTATTTTATACTTTCATATCTATTCTTGCTTTGAATATTATAATGCTTTTACTCATATTTAAATAATAAACAATGGGATTCTATAGTGAAAAATCACTATTTCTCAATGCTAAGATATAAAAAAAAGTAATACAGGCTCGTGCAAAAGTAATAGCATTTTACCATTGCTTGTATGGCAAAAAATGCAGTTACTTTTGCACCATCCTAATATTAACACCTATGTATGTTTTATCTTTCTTGATTATTTTAATCAATGAGGTAAAAAGTGGAATTTATGGCATGTTTTAGTTAGTGTTTTTTTTTAAAAATGTTTCCCAATTCATTTTGGCCAAAGGATCTCGTGCTGAAGTCCAGAATATTGACCTGCTTTTGGGAGAATGGTTGATACTTGGTGAGGGATGAGTGCAAACTGGGGCTTCGGGACACCGGGCTTCTAGGTTTGTGTCAGTGCAGTGTCTATGCCCCAAGACCGTGGAGATTACTGAGGTGGACTGAAGACAGGGTCTACTCCGGCTTTGGTGGAAGAAGTCTGTAGTTTAGGGAGGAAATGAGCCATTGGGAAGCACAGGTGCCCGTCTTGAGTCTGGATTTTCTGACCTTCCTTGCTGAAGGTAGATTATTCATTGTCTGTCTGTGGTATCTATCGCGGGTACAACTCTGTAAATATCGCTCCAAAAATATAACAGAGTTTAGTCTGAAGTTTGAAAGTTGATGACTAGTATTTGTAAACGAATGAATCAACTCCCCTATTTAAAGCAGTCATCACTCTGTTGGAGAATTTTTGTTTCTTGGTACAATTAAACTCTGTGATGACAAAAGCATTTGATACTAATAAAGCATTCATAAATGCTTAATAAGTACCTTGCCAAGCACTTTCCACGCTATTTTATTTTGTTCTTAACAGTCTTTTGAGGAAGGGGCAGAGATTGAGTATCTCACGCAGGATTACAGAGGAATGAAGACTCAGATCTCTATTTTGTGCCCAGACTCTGAGCTGCTTTATGAACACCTCAAGTAAATTACTTCATTGGAGTGATCTATTACATCTATAGTGTAATATTTTCTGTGAATAATTTTCTGTAACCATATTTCATAAGTTAATATCTAAAAAGTGTTTATTTCCAAATTGCCAAATAAAAGGTTTTATATTAGTCATTAGAATGTAGGCATCTGTGTCTCTGTATACTAGGAATTATAACCCAAAATTGTTTTTGTGCTTAAAAAATAAATGCCTCCACCATAGCACACATATACCTATGTAACCTGCACGTTCTGTGCATGTATCCCGGAACTTAAAAAAAATTTTTTTCCATAACTAAAAAAAGTAAATAAACGATGTCTTTTTGGAGAGAAAGTATGCTGAAGAAATTTAAAAAATTTTTCATCACAAGAATATAGATACTTTAATTTTTAAATATATTCATTTGCTTATTTATTTTGAGACTGGGTTATGGGACTGGCTAATCTTTGTATTTTTGGTAGAGACAGGGTTTTAGCCATGTTGCCAAGGCTGTTCTCGAACTGCTGGGCTCAAGCATTCCACCCTCCTCAGCCTCCCAAAGTGCTGAGATTATAGGCGTGAGTCATGGCACCTAGCCAGATAACTTTATATTTTAAAGACACTTTCAATATATCATGAAAGTAATATCTTCATAAACCTGTTTTTTTAACCACACAGGAGACTTAAAAAGCCTAGATTTCTTTTGCTCATAATCTACAATCTTATACTTAATTTTTATAGTAATTGGTTTGTTCTGTGTCATGTACTTGTAAGTTTTTAGGCAGCATGTGGAGTTGAGAGAATTCATTGAGTCTTTAAGTTACTTCTCCAGCCATTCCTAGAGTCTCTGTCTTCCCTTATGATTGATGTTGGTAAACCAAGTAGCAGACGGTTTTTGAAAAATGTCATGGCACATAAGTTTGCCTAAACATGACATTGGCATTCTTTCTGCTTATTTATTTATTATTATTATTTGAGACAGAGTTTCACTCTTGTTGCCCAGTCTGGAGTGCAATGGCGCGATCTCCGCATCCCAGGTTCAAGCAATTCTCCTGCCTCAGCCTCTCGAGTAGCTGGGTTTACAGGCATGCACCACCACACCCAGCCAATTTTGTATTTTCAGTAGAGACGGGGTTTCTCCATGTTGAGGCTGTTCTCAAACTCCTGACCTCAGGTGATCCACCTGCTTCCGCCTCCCAAAGTGCTGAGATTAATAGGCGTGAGCCACCACGCCTGGCCGCTACTTAATTTTTTAGTGAGGGCACTGGTCCAAGTGGTGCGTCGGCCCCTGCCCAGCTCTGAGGTGACACAGAAGTACGGGGTCTTGCTGTGCATTTTTTTTACATCGACTGTTCAGTGAGTGAGTCGGCTTACTCCTGCTTTGCTTTTACCATCCTCTTTCTCATTTTCAATTTATGCTTTCTGGGGGAAAAGTTAAGAGCTTTATGTACCACACAAACTACCTAAAATCCTTAATAGGGTAAGAAGATTATATATACATTTAAAATTGTCTGTTTCTATGTTGGAATTACTGAAGCACATTATAATGTGAAAGAACAGAAAGTCTTTTAAAAACTTTATGTTGGGCTGGGCGCAGTGACTCATGCCTATTGTAATCCCAGGACTTTGGGAGGCCAAGGTGGATGGATCACAAGGTCAGGAGTTCAAGATCAGCCTGGCCAGTATGGTGAAACCCCGTCTCTACTAAAAACACAAAAAAGCTAGGTGGGTGTGGTGGTGCACGCCTGTAATCCCAGCTACTCGGGAGGCTGAGGCAGAAGAATAGCTTGAACCCTGGAGGCGGAGGTTGCAGTGAGCTGAGATCGTGCCACTGCACTCCAGCCTGGGCGACAGTCTGCAAGACTCTGTTTAAAAAAATAGAAAACAAAACCAACCTTGAAGTTAACATAGGTTAACAGTTGTTAACAACCCAGGGTTGAGTGGCAGCATTGTGAATTGTCTTCACATACAGATTGTGGAAATAACTCTTAAAGCTTTTTCCTTGAACTTGTCTCTGTATGGCTTTGTAAAAAATTGGATAGCTGCTTTCCTTGGTCTTCCCTGCACCTGCACGTTGTGTATACAAGTGTGAACCTCTGGCCTTCTCATAGAAAAGTCTGACGACTGTTAGAGAAATGACATCAGCAGTAACTCTTTTTCCTAAAGTCAGTCTTTTTTTTTTTTTTTTTTGAGACGGAGTCTCGCTCTGTGCCCCAGGCTGGAGTACAGTGGCGCGATCTCGGCTCACTGCAAGCTCCGCCCCCCTGGGTTCACGCCATTCTCCTGCCTCAGCCTCCCGAGTAGCTGGGACTACAGGCGCCCGCCACCTCGCCTGGCTAATTTTCTTGTATTTTTAGTAGAGACGGGGTTTCACCGTATTAGCCAGGATGGTCTCGATCTCCTGACCTCGTGATCCGCCCGTCTCGGCCTCCCAAAGTGCTGGGATTACAGGCTTGAGCCACCGCGCCCAGCCTAAAGTCAGTCTTTATCTTGCACTGTGTTTACTCTCTGTTTTATGTACTGGGGACCTGGTTTTAACAAAATGTTACTTCTAGTTTTTCTGTAATGCTGTGGTAAAGTAGCTTTAAGCACTAAAGTAGCCACTAGATTCTTAATTTAATCTAAATCTGATGGATGCTACTTAGGACAAAACTGTGGTCATTTTCAGAGCAGTCCTGTAGGGGAGAGCAGCGTGTCAAAGACAAGTGAGCACAGTGCAGGCCTATGCCTGGCACAGGGCATGCAGTCGTTCAGCTGGCCTGTCATCATCGGGCATCACTTAAGGCCTTACCATGTTTTGCTTTGTTTTTTCTTTCTTTCTTTCTTTTTTTCATAGATGGGTTCTCCACTGTGTTGCTCAGGCTGGTCCTAAACTTCTGGACTCAAGTGTTCCTCCCACCTCAGCCTCCCAAAGTGCTGGGATCACAGGTGTGAGGCATCACGCCCGGCTGGCTTTATTTTTGATGTTTGAGATTACACTTTCAGTTCCATGCAGTCGATTTTGCTTGTCATATAATGTTTGGTTTTAGGAATATTTTAGTTGTTACGTCTTTTTTAGAACACTAGCATCTTCTAGCATACATAAAAATTGTAATAAGCAGTGTTAAAAGTTTAGTAGGATGTTTCACGTTTTCTACTTCATTGTGATTGAGAAGACTGTACATCTAATTTTTATGAATAAAGTGACACATCTATGTTTGTTTTTTTCTTGAGACGGAGTCTCACTCTGTCGCCCATGCTGGAGTGCAGTTTCATAATCTCAGCTCACTGCAACCTCCACCTCCTGGGTTCAAGCTATTCTCCTGCTTCAGCCTCTCGAGTAGCTGGGATTACAGGTGCCTGCCACCACACCCGGCTAATTTTTTTATTTTTAATAAAAACGGTTTCACCATGTTGGCCTGGCTGGTCTCAAATTCCTGACCTCAGCTGATCCACCTGCCTTGGCTTCCCAAAGTGCAGTGGGCATGAGCCACTGCGCCCAGTCCAAAGAGACATATCTGTGTTTTACGTTTGCTTTTGCATTGTCTTAGCGTTCATGAACACTAAATTGTCTTCTTAGTTCATTTGTAAAACATGGGGCTGGAGGTTGCAGTCTAAGCTCATGACTAGATAAGTAGTGACTTAAATAGCAGGTCTGCTTTCAGAATGTATTCCTACAGAGAGGGAAGCTACATTCTTTTAAAACAGACAGTTGTGCCCAATAAAGTTTATCTGTTGAATACTACAGAAAAGTAACCATCATTATCTTTGTTTCTACCTTTAAGCCTTAGATGCAGGATGTATTTAATTAGTCTTTTTCTTTCAAATATAACCTGAAATAGTTGATCTTTGGAAAAGTGTTAAAAGTTGGTTATATTTCTAGGGGGAGAAGTTTGCAGATGTTAAAATTCACCTTGAATTTTTTGACATCCCAGCCGGGCGTGGTGGCTCACGCCTGTACTCCCAGCACTTTGGGAGTCTAAGGTGGGCAGATTACTGAGGTCAGGAGTTTGAGACCAGCCTGGCCAACATGGTGAAACCCCATCTCTACTAAATATACAAAAAAAATTAGCCGGACGTGGTGGCACACACCTGTAATCCCAGCTACTCGGGAGGCTGATGCAGGAGAATTGCTTGAGCCCGAGAGATGGAGGTTGCAGTGAGGTGAGATTGCACCATCGCACTTCAACCTGGCCAACAGAGCAAGACTCTGTCTCCAAAAAAAAAAAAAAAAAAAAAAAATTTTTTTTTTTTACATTGCATCACTAATTCAGTTTCTGGTATGGAGTTATAACATTGGTCCTCACATTCTAAGTAAAGCTAGCTGCTTTATCACTTCCAACAGAATCCCATTCTCTTAATGTGTGCTCAAAAGAAATAACTACCAAGATTGCGGGAGTGATTTCTAAAGGCAAGTGGGTCATTGTATGTTCTACCATCTGGAGCTTTGTGACGTGGCAGAGGGTGTGAATGGTGTCAATAGTATGGCAAGAACACTTGCGTATTTTGGTCCCGAGAAAGTGAAGGTAGTAGGCTGCCTTCCTAAAGGGTTAGCAATTTAAGGGACATTCTAGACCTCTAGTCTAGAAAATGTAACTGTTGGCTGGGTGCCATGGCTGATGCCTGTAATCCCACACTTTGCGAGGCCAAGGTGGGCAGATCACCTGAGGTCAAGAGTTCAAAACCAGCCTGGCCAACATGGTGAAACCCTGTCTCTACTAAAAATACAAAAATTATCTGGGTGTGGTGGCACATACCTGTAATCCCAGCTACTCAGGAGGCTGAGGCACAAGAATTGCTTGAACCCGGGAGGCAGAGGTTGCAGTGAGCCGAGATCACGCAACTGCACTCCAGCCTGGGCAACAGAGGGAGACCCTGTCTCAAAAATACAAAAAACAAGAAAGTGTAACTGCAGGTGAAGGTTTAATTAAACTTCTTTAGACTGGAATTTCACGTTTTATCTTCCAAGCATTGTTTTGTTTTGTTTGGAGGTAGGATCTTGCTTTTTGTCCCAGGCTGGGGTGCAGTGGTACAGTTATACCTTACTGTAACCTTGAACTCCTGGACTCAAGTGATCCTCCCAAGTAGCTATACTGCAGACAGGTGCCACCACAGCCAGCTGATTTTTCAGAGACAGGATCTCTCTATGTTGCCCATGCTGGTCTTCAACTCCTGGCCTCAAGAGATCCTCCCACCTCGGCCTCCCAAAGTGCTGGGATTTGAGGCGTGAGGCACCCACACTCGGTATTCAAGTTTTTATTGTAACTTATAAGCAAATCAGTTCCAACTTAAATTGGCTTCAGTGCTACTTACATAGTAGCAAAAGTGTATGTTTTCTTCTAGTATATTTTTAAAATGTGGATATATATAAATAACTTCATAACCCACCTAAAATATTTTATGGAACAAAGTGGATATAAATAATTTTGTCCTTAGAAAGTTCTTTGCCATGTAATTATGATTTTTTAACATCTATTACGCCGTAAATTCATAGGGACTGGGTTCCAGCAGCCCAGGCTCCTTTCCATTGGTTCTCGCAAAGTGCGCTCCTCTGGGTAGAGCAGGTTGGTGTTTAGTGGAACCCAGGCACCTTTCTCTGGCTTCCTCCTTTTTTCCAATCATTTTCCTTCACGAGTTTCAGGAAGCTATCCTGGCTCTTAAGAGTGCTCAGTATACTCTATACATACACACATTAATTGTCTTAAGAATCTTGTGCTTACCTCGTTTACAAACAATACCAACAGCATGCTGGGTAACGCTGTAGACTGCTCCAGTTTTGCCATGGTAACGTGGGCATTCCTCCTTTAACAGTACCCATTCCCTTAATGTCTACTGTATCACCTTTCTTTACAGGTATGCCTATATGTGGGCAAAGGAACAACTCCATGTTTTCTAAAAGGTTTAGAGGAAGTATATCAGGTGCCTCTCCTCTTCCCTTTTGTGTTCATAATTTTGGCAAATTACTGGAAGATGGTGGTTGGGGCCAAAAGGAATAATTACAAATTTTTAAACTGTCAGGTTGAATAATTCTTTCTTCCTAGATAAATGTAAATTGATGTAGTGTTCCACCATCTATCTTCAGAGATGGCTCCTAAAATTTGTGGTCACTGTTACATTATAAAAATGTGCCAGGCTGGGCATAGCGGCTCACGCCTTTAATCCCAGAACTTTGGGAGGCCAAGGTGGGTGGATCAATTGAAGTCAGGAGTTGGAGACCAACCTGAGTAACATGGTGAAACCCTGTCTCTACTACAAATACAAAAAGTCATTAGCCAGGCGTGGTGGCTGGTGCCTGTAATCCCAGCTACTCAGGAGGCTGAGGCAGGAGAATCGCTTGAACCCAGGAGGCTGAAGTTGCAGTGAGCCGAGATGGTGCCATTGCAACGGAGTGAGCAACGGAGTGAGACACTGTCTCAAAACAAAAAAAGCCTGAAGTTATATGATGGTTATGATTTGGGGGGATTTAGGGAGTACCTTCCCAGGTGGCAGTTGGACTGAGATTCCGATCAGAATTAGCCTTAGGCAGGGATTTTGGAGTCCGTTCTGTTCTCTATTTCAAAATGTCTCTGTGCCTTAGTTTCTTTCCTTGCATGATTTTCGTAACATGTTTGACCTTCTGATTTCTTTATCTAGAATAATAGTATGATTTCCTATTTTTTTAAAAACACTTTGGAAAGATTAATTTGGTTTTGCAAAGTTTGTCACATTCAGTGACAGTACGTTGCCCATAAAACTAGCAACATAATTCGAATCACATTTGTTTGTTTGTTTGTTGAGACAGAGTTTCACTCTAGTTGCCCAGGCTGGAGTGCAATAGCATGATCTCAGCTCACCGCAACCTCTGCCTCCCAGGTTAAAGCGATTCTCCTGCCTCAGCCTCCCGAGTAGCTGGGATTGCAGACATGCACCACTATGCCCAGCTAATTTTATATTTTTAGTAGAGACAGGGTTTCTCCATGCTGGTCAGGCTGGTCTTGAACTCCCGACCTCAGGTGATCCGCCTGCCTCAGCCTCCCAAAGTGCTGGGATTATAGGTGTGAGCCACTGCACCCAGCCACTAACATGTTATCTGTAAATCATTTGTGTCTATTCTAAGTATGACTAGTGATAAGCTTTCCATTGTTCAGTTTTTTTGAGGTGTTTTTTTTTTTTGAGACAGAGTTTCGCTCTTGTTGCCCAGGCTGGAGTGCAGTAGCGCAATCTCAGCTCTCCGCCTCCCAGGTTCAAGTAATTCTCCTCACTCTCAGCCCCCTGAGTAGCTGGGATTACAGGCATGCGTCCCCATGCCTGGCGAATTTTGTATTTTTAGTAGAGACAGGGTTTCACTGTTTTGGTCAGGCTGGCCTCGAACTACTGACCTCAAGTGATACACCTGCCTCAGCCCCCGAAAACTGGGATTACAGACATGAGCTATCGCACCCAGCTGCTCACTTAGTTTAAGTACTTTCCACTGTTGGTGTCTTAAAACTAGTAATGACATCTGGACTTTGGACTAGAAACGTCAAGCTGATGAAGGCATTAGTTCTTGTGATGTTCTGTGATGATACATTGAGGAGCTTAGGTCTAAAGATGGCCATTTCGGTGTAGTTTTCAGGAAGAGAAAATAAAAAGTAAAATACCAATTGAAGCATATTCTCAGTTTACAGTCATAATTCTCCTAGCTGAGCATTAGCGGACAGAATGTTAACACTTTGGAGTCGCCGTTTCTGCATCTGCCCCAGAACCACAAAAATGCACAGGATTTGTGTTCCAGCAGGATTCTTTTAGCTACGGTCAAGACCTTTGGCTTGTCAGGCACTGTATCTACTACTACTTATGTTTTATGCGCACACTATTCTGTAGTTTTATCATGAATTGAAAGATGAAGTTTCAGGTTCTTTCCGCATTCCACAGAAAAATATCCAAAAACTTTCCTAGTTTCTATGTCTTTATACTAAAAAATTTCCTAAGATCATTTTTATGTTTTTTTCCCCCCTACCATTTAAAAATAGCTGTAGTTAACAGTGTCAAATTAGAACAGGGGAACAAGGTGCTGATGTGATTCTGGTTGGACACAGTCTTGAAGGAACTGGGTGAATCACCGACTTAAAGTCTCGTGTTCTGAGCTCTACTTCCATGGAAAAAATACCAGCTTTATCTTTCCGATGGGCATATTGTGGGATTTAATGGATTTCAAAAAAGGTTCATAGAATTTTGGGAAACTATTAAAATGGGACTTTAAAGTTCCTTTTATAACTAACCATAATATCAGCTGCCTTTGCACTTTGTAAAAACCGGAATGTCTTAAAGTAAATTTGTCGTACTTTTATTGAGGATTCTTGGGAGGATATAATTTTGTGCTGTATTTTTTTTTAGTTTTTAAAGGAACAATTTTAAGACTCTCATGAAGAATTTTTTTCAGATTATGTTCTAGGTCATCAGTGTTTGGGAAGTACTATCTAGTGAAAACATTCTGGGTTTGAGTGAGTTTGAGAAGAAAATCCCCCCAAAAGAAACGTATGACAGTACATAATTGAAAAAACGAGGAAGTTAATTGATATAGTGCCTGAGGTGCCTTTAAGCAATGGAAGAAATGCTCTGAGCAAGTTCCTTTCAAGTTCAGCAGTCAGTCTTTAGATAGGTCTCCATGTCAGGCTTTCAGGTGCTGAGACCCAGGTTGTGGTTAAGGGGCACCTCCAGCTGTGCTATCAAGGCACCCCAGGTCCCCTCCATCATGGTTCTCTGGCTGAGCGTGGCGTTGGTTAAGTATAGCATTTCCTATGATGTGATGATTGGTGTTATAGGCCGCTTAAGTGTTGCTGGTGTCACCTACAGAGGCCTCTGTAAGATCCAAGAAGTAGTCCAGACCTGGTGCCCAGCGAGGGTTGTAGTCCCTGGTGAGGAAATGCAGTTCTTAATTGATAATCATCCCATCAGCTGGATGCAAGGATGACTCTTAAACCTCAGAAAGTCAAGGTATCTGCTTGTCCTGGAGCCCGTGCTGCCCGGCCACCCCTCAGGCTACTGTCTCGTGGGAGAAATGGTGCTCATTGAGTCATAAACGGAAGGCTGGACCTTTCCATGGTTATGCTCCTGTTGTAGATGGTCAGGAGGACTGTGGAAAAGGTCCTCACAGGTTTACAGACAGAAAAGCCTAATCTGAATCCTACAGGACTAGGCTGGATTTATAGCTTCGGCGGTGTTGTTCCGGTTTAATGTTGTAGCAGAATGAGTGGTAGAAGGGAAGGCCAGTCAGAGTCTAATTGGTTGCTTCTACTTTAACCACCTGTTGGAGACAGGATTGCAGGGCAAAGAGCTGTCAGCCAGCCTCAGGTTGCTTGTTGGGAGTCAGCAACTAGCTAGGTATCATGTAACTTAATTAGCTGCTGGCTGGTATGACCATTTTCTCTTATACAAATTATTACAAATTATTCCCCAGTCTTTATTTTTTTTTATTTTTTGAGATGGAGTCTCGCTCTGTCACCCAGGCTGGAGTGCAGTAGCATGATCTTGGCTCACTGCAAGCTCTGCCTCCCGGGTTCAAGCAATTCTTCTGCCTCGGCCTCCCAAGTAGCTGGGACTACAGGCATGTACCACCAAGCCTGGCTAATTTTTATATTTTTAGTAGAGACAGGGTTTCACCATATTGGCCAGGCTAGTCTCGAACTCCTGACCTTGTCATCTACCCACGGCCTCCCAAAGTGCTGGGATTACAGTTGTGAGCCACTGCGCCCGGCCTCCCAGTCTTTTCGTGCCTTTATTTCCCTTGCCTTATCAACAGTTAACACTTTTTAAAAGGTCTTGAGCCCAAATGACCCCTTCCAGAAAATTCAGTTGCTACCTTAGATCCTTAAAAAGTAGTGTTTTGTGTGCTTTTTGTTCATCAGTATCTGCCAAAGTGCTTCTAAGTCACCATTAAGTTACTCCTCTGGGGCAGAAAGGAATTAAAGGTCCAAGAGACAGGAGTTTATTGCACATTAAGTTTGTTACTCATCGGAGATGGATGGTCTTTAAGAGTGATCAGTAAGAATGAGAGATTGTTATTGCCATTAAAGACAAAATTACAAACTTAGCTTAGATCTTAACTGGCATTTATTCAAGATTCTAGAATTGGATAGCCCTCCAAACCAGGATAGGTTCAAAGAACTCCTGTCTGTCACATGGCCAGACAGCGTTTTTGAACAGAAAATAGAAATGAGGTAGAGAAAAACAACTGATATACAGAGACAGCTTGATTGAGTACAACGTGATGTTTACCTTTTTATATAATTTAAACAGTTTAGTGCCCGTGTTGACTGAAGCTTGGCTGCTATGATTGAGACTGTTTGACACAAAAGCATGAAAACATATACCATTATGCATTGTACTGTTATTCATCGCTTTTGGTGGGGATACTTTTTGCAAAATTTTGTATTTCATTGTTGTGGGAACATCTTAGAGTGTACTTACACAATCCTAGAAGATATAGCCTACTGTACACCTAGGCTGCCTGGGATAGCCTGTTGTTCCTAGGCTACCAACCTGTATAGCGTGTCACTGTACTGTATGCTGTAGGCAGTTGGAACACAATGGTATTTGTATGTAAACATACCAAACAGAAAAGGTGCAGTAAAAATACAGTAGTGTAATTTTTTTTTTTTTTTTTAAAGACAGAGTCTCGCTCTGTCGCTCAGATTGGAGTGCAGCGATGCAATCTCAGCCCACTGCAATCTCCATCTCCCGGGTTCAAGCGATTCTCCTGCCTCAGCCTCCTGGGATTACAAGCATGCACCACCATGCCCAGCTGATTTTTGTATTTTTAGTAGAGACGGGGTTTCACCATGTTGGTCACGCTGGTCTCGAACTCCTGACCTCGTGATTTGCCCGCCTCAGCCTCCCAAAGTGCTGGGATTACAGGCGTGAGCCACTGTGCCTGGCCTAGTATTATAATCTTACGGGACCACTGTCTATGTGCTGTCTGCTATTGATGAAAATGTCATTATGCCATGCATGACTGTACTCCTAAATTGGTCTTTTAGTTAGTTACATACTAAGTTAGGTTGCAGTTCATTACCCTAAGGACTTAGGTACTGAGGCGTCCTCAGGCCAAATACTTTTAACCCGCCTCAGGACTGTGCTGAGTGCAGTGTGAGTGCCGGCTACAGCAGCTGTTTGAGGGGTATTGAAAGTGCAGATTCCTGGGTTTCACCCAGACTGAAATTACGGCCCAGGAAACTGCAGTTTAAGAAGCACGTTCCCCTTTACCCTTAAGTTCCCCATTACCGTTAAGTAATGTTAGAGGCACAGACCTACCATCACTCAGGTTTGAGAACTACCATTTTAGATTTTAGAGATAGTTAAAAGTCATGGAGTTTTTTATTTTCGAATACTTGCAAGGCTATATCTTAGGGATGAGGAGAAAATGGTTTTATGTTCCTAATGACCTGAATCTTCCTGTTTTAAACCTGCTGATTAAGTTTTATATCAATATATGAATCTTAAAAGATTTTGAAACTGTGGGATCGATTAAAATTGTTGAGTTTGGAGTTGTGCATGTGCCTTCCAGATTGCTGAGATTATCAGCACATAGTGTTATAGTCCCTCAGTTTCCAGGACCCCTACAGATGCCAAAAACCACATAGACTTAAGTTCCTTATGTAACATGGTGTAGTATTTGCATATAACCTGCCCACATCTTCCCGTATACTTTAAATCATCTCTAGATTACTTATAATGCCTAATACAATGTAAATGCTATATAAATAGCTGTTCTGTACTTCTTAATGAACATTATTTTTGTTTTTTTCCCCCAAATATTTCTGATCCATGATTGGTTGAATCCACATATGTGGAAGACCAGCTGTACTGTGACTTGCCCATTCATGAGCCAGGCTTAGTTTTACCTATAGCCCCAGCCAGGTGACCCTTATCTGCCTTTGGCTATTAAGAAGGGACTATTCTAGATGGGGAAAAACCTTCAGGCTTCAGTACCAGTGATGTTGGTAGTTTCATCAGCAATGAAGCTCAGTCACTTTCAGATGACCTCCTGTTTATTCCTGAAAGCATACAAAACAAGAAGAATGCTGCCAGACATTTAAAGAAGAAATACCATTTTTCACAGACTCAGGAAGCAGAAGAGTAAGGAATACTTAACTTATTCTGTGAAACCAGTATTACCCTGATAGAAAATCCCTCATGAAAATATTAATAGTTGTAAAAACCCATGAACAAGTTAAATAACATATAGATTTAGATACATGACCAAGTGAGACATGTTTAATATCAGAAAAGCAATGCATTTTACCATACTAATAGATTAAAGGGCAGAAGGCAGGAGTCATCTCAAATGATGGGGAAAGAGCATTTGACAAAATCTTAACACATATTCATGATAAAAACGGAAAAAAATTGGAATAGAAGAGAATTTTTTTCAGCCTGATAAAAGACATCCATAGGCTGGGCGCAGTGGCTCATGCCTTTAATCCCAGCACTTTGGGAGACCGAGGTGGGCGGATCACTTGAGGTCAGGACTTTGAGACCAGCCTGGCCAATATGGTGAAACACCGTCTCTACTAAAAATACAAAAATTAGCCAGGCGTGGTGGTGGGCGCCTGTAGTCCCAGCTACTTGGGAGGCTGAGACAGGAGAATCGCTTGAACCCAGGAGGCAAAGGTTGCAACAAGCTGAGATCGTGCCATTGCACTCCAGCCTGGGCGACAGAACAAGATTCCGTCTCAGAAAAAAGACATCCATAAAAAAATGTTACAAATAAAATTCTACTTAGGATGAGAGAATATACCCCTAAGGTCAGTAGTAAGTCAAGGGTGTCTATACACACCACTCATTGACATCGTACTGCAGTTTCTAACCAGTGCAATAAAGCAAGGGAAAACATCCAGATTGGCAAGGAAGAAATAAAATTGTCTTTGTTTGAAGATGACATAATTCTGTATGTAGAAAATCCTAAAGGGTACATATACTCACACTCTTGTGCACACAACGGAGCTAATGAGTTCAGCAAGGTTGCAAGATACAAGATATGCAAAAATCAGTTGTATATGTCTATATGCAATATAGCAATAAATTGTGAAAACAAAACTAAACAATACCATCCACAGTAGCATCAAGAAGGTCAAAATAGGGCTGGGCATGTTGGCTCAAGTCTGTAATCCCAGCATTTTGGGAGACCGAGGTGGGCTGATCACGAAGTCAGGAGTTCGAGACCAGCCTGGCCAACATGGTGAAACCCCGTCTCTAATAAAACTACAAAAATGAGCTGGGTGTGGTGGTGTATACCTGTAGTCCCAGCTACTTGGAGAGCTGAGGCAGGAAAATCACTTGAACCCGGGAGGTGGAGGTTGCAGTGAGCAGAGATCGTGACACCGCACTCCTGCCTGGGCCCCAGAGCAAGACTCCATCTCAAAAAAAAAAAAAGTCAAAATACTTCAGAATAAATTTGACTAAAGTGCAAGCTTTGTACACTGAAAACTGCAAAATATTGCTAAGAGGAATTAATGACTAAATAAATGGAGAGACATTCCATGTTCATAGGTTGGAAGACTGAAGATGGCAGTCCCTATCAAAATCCCACCTGACTTTTTTTCAGTAATTAACAAGCTGATCCTAAAATTTTTATGGGAATGCAAAGGACTCAGAATAGTCAAAAAAATCTTGAAAAATAAGAATAAATTTGGAGCATTTCCAAGTAAAATTTACTATGAAGGTATAGTAATCAAGACCATGTGGTATAAGGATAGACATATATATATATATATATATCAACTGAAGGTTCGAGGGTCCTGAAATTAGCCCTTAGATTCATTCTTAATCAATTTTGCTCACAGGTGCCAAGGCATTTCAATGTGGAGAAGATTTGCCCTTTCGACAAATGAGGCTTGAAGAATTGGATATTCGCATGTAAAATGATGGATTTAGATCCTTATATTTTCCACAAAAGTTAACTCAAAATGGACCACACACCCAAATGTAAGAGCTAAAACTCTAAAACTTAGAAGAAAACATAGGCAAGCATCTTCATGACTCTGGGTTGGGCAAAAATATCTCGTGTGACACCAAAAGCACAATCTTTCAAAGGTAAAATGGATGAATTGGGCCAGGCGCGGTGGCTCATGCCTGTAATCCCAGCACTTTGGGAGGCTGAGGCAGGTGGATCATAAGGTCAGGAGTTCAAGACTAGCCTGGCAAACATGGAAAAACCCTGTCTCTACTAAAAATACTAGAAAATTAGCCAGATGTGGTGGTGGGTACCCATAATCCCAGCTACTCAGGAGGCTGAGGCAGGAGAATCACTTGAACCCAAGAGGCAGAGGTTGAGGTGAGCCAAGATTGCACCACTGCACTCCAACCTGGGTGATCGAGCGAGACTTCATCTCAAAAAAAAAAAAAAAAAAAAAATGAATTGGACTTCATTAAAAGTTAAAAACTTGTGTATCGTAAGCCACCATTATGGAGATGAAAAAAATCACAGATGGAGAAAATGTTTGCAAATCATATTGATAAAGGATTTATATCTAGAATATATAAAGAAATCTTCAATAAGAAGTAATGCATGTAAAAGATGGGCAAAAGATTTGAATAGACAGACATTTCTCTAAAAGAAGATATAAGATGGCCAATAAATACTGAAAAGATGCTCAACATCTTTGGCCATTAGAGAAATACTAATTAAAACTACGAAATACCACTTCTCTCACACTAGGATGGCTATAATAAAAGAGATACGCAGTAAGAAGTGTTGGTCAGGGTGTGGAGAAACTAGTTGCAGCCCCTTCGGGTAGCAGTTTGGCAATTTCCTATGGTAAATACAAATTTACCATATTCCTAGGAATAGAGCCATGTGAATTTAAAAAAATATGTCTCTAGGAAACTTGTAAACTAATACTTGTAGCTGCATCATGTAGTTCATGTAGATCTTTGTATCTCTATTCTTGGTGCCAAACTGGACATAACCCAAATTTCCATAAGCTGGTGAATTGATAAACACAGTAGGTTATATCCACACGTGAAATCTTACTCAGATATGAAAAGGGACAAAGTACATGCTACAACATGGATGAACCTCAAAAACTGATAAAATGAAAGAAGCCAAGGGGAAAATACCATGTATTGTATGGTTCCATTTGTGTGGAATGTCCTGAAGAGGGAAAACTGTAGGGACAGGAAGTGGATTAGCAGGGGGCTGGGACTTGGGCTGACTGTGGACAGTAGCTGCGAATGGGCACAAGGAGTGCTTTTGGGATGAGGGGAATGTTTAAGATGGGTTAAAATTTACGAAAATAGGTGATTTTATGACCTGTATGTAAATTCCACCTCAATAAAGCTGTTCAAGGCTCCTGAGATGAGACATGAATTCTAAAAGGAAAGTGTGGGAAGAAGTTTATGATTGTGGTTGTAGGCTGGTGCCTTAGAATTTGTTTTTTGTTTTTGTTTGTTTGAGACAGGGTCTTGCTCTGTCATCCAGGCTAGAGTGCAGTGGTTCAGTCTCAGCTCACTACAGCCTCTGCCTCCCGGGTTAAAGTAAGTGATTCTCCTACCTCAGCCTCCCAAGTAGCTGGGATTACAGGCGCATACCACCGTGCCTGGCTGAGTTTTGTATTTTTAGTAGAGATGGCATTTCACCATGTTGGCCAGGCTGGTCAACCTCAGGTGATCCGCCCGTCTCAGTCTCCCAAAGTGCTGGGGTTACAGATGTGAGCCACCGCGCCACGCCTTAGCACTTGTATTGCTAACAAGCTCCCAGGTGGCGTGTTGCTTCCATTCAAAGCCCTGGGGCTAGACCCAGCGCCTGTGTGGTAGGATATCCACTGGTGTCTGAATGAGGTGAATGCCTGAGGCGGCGGCGGTTGGGGGGCCCTGATCTCCATGGTGCGCTGGGTAAAATCTGGTGACCAGTGACAGGGCTGAAGTCCTGAAAAGCTAAAGGTTTCCCTTTTAGGAAAGAAAATGGTGAAAACCAAAAGATCCTGAGGAGGAGGTTGTCATGAGCTATGAAGCTCTTGTTGAAAAGCGCAGGAGGAGTGGCTGAGGTCAAGAGCAGGAACACAAGAGAAGAAGCTACAAGTGCTAACTGAGCTGGGCGTCCGGGCACAGCCACGGAGATGCGCTCCAGGAGGCAGCTTGTCACTCGGCCTGTGGGCACTGCAGGGGACAGGGCTGAGTGAGCGAGACCGTGCGGCAAGGCCCACAAGTGACCAAGCGCTCAACGAAGTACCTCGGTCCCGGGCAGGCCCTCCTGATGCTGGAAGTCTGATCCTGCCCAGAGACTAGGAAGGGCTCAGTCTCAAGGAAGGTCAGCCAGTGAGAAAGGCAGATCCCCAGGAGGCGGCCCACAGACCAGAGAGTGCAAAAGGCCAAAACCAAAACCCAAGAATAACAAGCAAAATAGCTAGGCTGACCGAGTATGAGACCCTCGTGTGGTTTATTTTCACTCCCTGTAGTTCTTTATCTGAAATCTACTTTAGGTGAGTTTGGCTGGGAATTAAGTTGGTTGTGCCAGGGAGGGCACGGCCCTCAGGGTGGGAACTCTGAGGAGGTGGACTAGGTTCATCGGGCTGTGGCCAAGAGCGCCCTTTTTGCTACTATTGAGAAGTCTCACCAGGATTTCCCTCCATCAAAATTTGGGCCAGACGTGGCGGCTCACGCCTGTAATCCCAGCACTTTGGGACTACAAAGTGATCCCAACTTTGTAATTGGGAGGCTGAGGCAGGAGGATCACTAGAGGTCAGGAGTTCGAGACCAGACTGACCAACATGGTGAAACCCCATCTCTACTAAAAAATACAAAATTAGCCAGGCGTGGTGGTGCATGCCTGTAATCCCAGCAATTTGGGATGCTGAGGCAAGAGAATTGGTTGAACCTGGGAGGCAGAGGTTGCAGTGAGCTGAGATCACGCCATTGCACTCCAGCCTGGGCAACAAGAGTGAAATTCTCTCTCGAAAGAAAAGAAGTTCGAGATTAGCCTGGCCGACATGGTGAAAGTGGTGGTGGGTACCTGTAATCCCAGCTACTCAGGAGGCTGAGGCAGGAGAATCACCTGAACCCAGGAGGCAGAGGTTGCAGTGAACTGAGATCATGCCATTGCACTCCAGCCTGGGCAACAGAGCAAGACTCCGTCTAAAAAAAAAAAAAAAAATTCAGGCTACTGCTGTGAGGAACCAGCTCTGCCAAAGAACCTTCCAGAGTCCACTTTGGGGATGGAAAGAAACTCATTTGTCCTTGCTCTGTGCATATATGCCCCGCACCATGTTTGTGCGGATTTGAAATGTGCTGGCTGGAGCAAATGTGAGAGCACATAGATGACAGTGTGGAGGGCCAGAAACAGTGGTGGTCGTCTGACATCTGTGGTTCTGTGGGGTTTTTTGAAAGTTTTTTTGAGAAAAATTAGCTATGGAGGCCATCTTACAAGTCAGCCCAGCACCAGGGTCAATGTATATGGAAAAATATCCCATCAAGGTCCTGCATCAGACCGGGTGCACTCCCTAGCACGTCCACCGACACCAGACCACGCGTGGGGCTCGCCTGAGAGGCCTGGCTCTTCACATTCCCTTGTGCTGCCTCCTTCCCATGTGCAAAATGGACATGGATGAGAGGAGGGAGCAAAAGGTATGTTTAATCCTTTCCTGCCAAAGTCCCCGGACTTTGAGGGAGAAACAGATCAAACATGTCAGAGGCCTTTGGGGCGGGGAAAGGGAAAGTCATTTGAGAAGCAGGATGCCATCCAGGGGCAGATGCTGGCGGGGATAGTCTGCAGGCGAGATGTTACGGAGGCTGTTTGGGTTAACGATTCGTATGGGTTTCAAGACTCTCTTCTACTGGAATCCCTCGCTGGAGGGAGCACCTTATTTTTGCTGTTCTAATGCCTTCCGTGTGTGCTTTTGGTCACAGGGTTTCTCCATGTCAGGTTCCACTGCTGTCATTCAAGGGATATTCTTGCTTTACTGGTGTGACTGGGGATCCCCTCTGTATTTCCCCCGTGGTGGCTCATGCCTGTAATCTCAGCACTTTGGGAGGCTGAGGCAGGTAGATCACGAAGTCAGGAAATTGAGACCATCCTGGCTAACATGGTGAAACCCCATCTCTACTAAAAATAGAAAAATTAGCCGGGTGTGGTGGCACGTGCCTGTAGTCCCAGCTACTCAGTTGGCTGAGGCCGGAGAATCGCTTGAACCAGAGAGGCGGAGGTTGCAGTGAGCCGAGATCGCGCCATTGCACTCCAGGCTGGGCAAAACAGCGGGACTTTGTCTCAAAAAAAAAAAAAAACAAACAAGATTTATTTCATTTAATTTAAATAGCCATGTGTGGCCAGTAGCTCTTGTGTCAGTGCAGGCAAGGTGCCAGCAGTACTCTGCGTCTTAACCTAGGGGTCGTCTGTTTATTGCTGTTCTTTAAGCTGTTTAGCTAAGTGTTAATACTTGTTAGTATGCATGGTAAATCCCACACTTTGAAAGGTTGTGGTCCGCCTCCTCCAGCCTCTCCCTTTAGTCTCTGAGTATGACTTTTCCGGTGGCTTCTGTTCAGATCACTCCAGGCCATCTTGCTCCTTTTGCTCAGCAATGCGACGATTTGAAGTCAGTCACATATATAAGAGGGTCTCTGACTGGGGCCCTGTACCCCACCAGCTGTCTTTGAGATTGTCACTGTTTTATTTATCCCTTGATAAGATCACACGATAGCCAGTGGATCGCTGTTTCTAATTTGCTGCAACAAATGAAGTTGCTCTGCCAGGTACAGTGGCTCATGCCCGTAATCCCAACTACTCGGGAGGCTAAGGCAGGGGGATCACTTGAGGCCAGGAGTTCAAGACCAGCCTGGACAACACAGCAAGACTCTGTCTCTACAAAAAACAAAACAGAGCAAAATTAGCCAGGCATGATGCTGTGGGCCTGTCATCCCAGCTACTTGGGAGGCTGAAGTGGGAGAATCACTTGAGCCTAGGAAGTCGAGGCTGCAGTGAGCTATGACCACTGAATGCATTGTGGGTGATAGAGTGAGACTCTTTCTCAAAAAAAAAGAAAAAGAAAAAGAAAGTATCTCTGTTGCTAATAGGAGCTTATTTCAAAGTAATAAGAAGAAACAACAGTTTACTGTTTTTAGGCACTTTTCAGGATGATTTACGTATGTCATCTCATTAATTCCTCATTTAACGATATTACTGTCTCCTTTTTATAGATGTGGAAATTGAGGCAGAGGGATGGTAAATAACTAGCACAGTCACTTTAGTAGGAATTGGTCTGCCTCATCCATGTGTCCACACCTCTTGAGTCACAGCACTTGTGGGGCATTCGAATCTGTTAATTTAATTTAATTTAATTAATTTATTTATTTAGAGACGGAGTTTTGCTCTTGTCACCCAGGCTGGAGTGCAATGGTGCAATCTCGGCTCACTGCAACCTCTGCCTCCCAGGTTCAAGGGATTCTCCCACCTCAGCCTCCCAAGTAGCTGGGATTACAGGCATGTGCCACCACATCCAGCTAATTTTGCATTTTTGGTAGAGACGGGGGTTTCTCCATGTTGGTCAGGCTGGTCTCGAACTCCCGACCTTAGGTGATCTGCCCGCCTCGGCCTCCCAGAGTGCTGGGATTACAGACGTGAACCACTGCACCCAGCTGGAATCTGTTTATTATTATGTGTCACTGAAAGAGTTTTAAAATTTGGGGATGATAGAGAGGAGAGAGATATTTGCTCTCAAAAGATATGTATTCATACTTGCTTCATACCCTCTAGAATGACTCTAGTAAAAAAGACAATAACAGGCGCTGGCAAAGAGGTAGAGAAATTGGCACCCTTCTGCCCTGCTGGTGGGAAGCAACGCAAAGGGGCGCAGCTGTGCCAGGTGCAGTGGCTCATGCCTGTAATCCCAACAATTTGGGAGACCAAGGTGGGTGGATGACTTGAGCCCAGGGATTGGAAACCAGCCTAGGCCACATGGCAGAACCTCATCTCTACAAAAAATACAAAACTTAGCTGGGTGTGGTGGCGCGTGCGTGTAGTCCCAGGGAGGCTGAGGTGGGAAAATCATTTGAGCCTTGGAGGTCGAGGCTACAAGAGAGCCATGATCATGCCATTGCACTCCAGCCTGGGTGACAGAGCGAGACTCGTCTCAAAAAATAAAAATAAAATAAAGATTCAAAAAATAAAAATAAAGTGGTGCAGCTACTGTGGAAAACAGGAGGTTCCTCAAAAAGTGAAGCACAGGATTACCATGTGCCCCAGCAATTCTTCTCCTCAGTGGAAATGAAAAGACATGTCCACACAAATGTTCACAGCAGCATTATCCACAATAGCCAAATAGCAGAAACAAGCTAACTGTCCATTGGCTGACGAATGGATATGTGGTTTATCTGTAGCATGGAATTTTATTTGGGCCATAAAAAGGAATGACATTCTGATACATCCTACAAGATAAATGCATTTTTAAAATGTACTAAGTGTAGCCAGGCATCGTGGCTCACGCCTATAATCCCAGCACTTTGGGAGGCCGAGGCAGGCGGATCACCTAAGGACAGTAGTTGGAGACCAGCCTGGCCAACAAGGCGAAACCCTGTCTCTACTAAAAATACAAAAATTAGCCAGGGGTGGTGGTGTGCACCTGTAATCCCCAGCTACTCAGGAGGCTGAGGCGGGAGAATCTCTTGAACCCGGGAGGTGGAGGTTGCAGTGAACCGAGATCATGCCACTATACTCCAGCCTGGGCAACAGAGCAAGGCCTTGTCTCAAAAAAAAAAAAAAAAAGTACTGAGTGAAAGAAGTAACAAAAGGCCACATTTCATATAACTTCACTGATGTTAAATGTCCCGAATTGGCAAATCTGTAGAGGCAGAAAGTAGATTAGTGGTTTCCGGGGCCTGGGAAGGGCAGGTGAGAAGGGAGAGTAACTGTTCAATGGGTCTGGGGTTTCTCCTGGGGACTATGAAAATATTCTGGAGATCATTGGTGGTGATGGCAGTCTGACTTTGTGAATCTACTGAAACTCACTGAATAATGCTCTCAGTGGGTGAATTTGACAGTGTGTCAATTATCTCTCAGTTTTTAAGATCTCCATGATCTAGCCTGGAGGACAAAGGCTGCAGCCCCTTTGTCATGCCAGCATCCTGACCTGGTGCTGCCTGTGTCCTGGGGACCTGAACAGATTCACACTGTGGCCTGGATAGCCGAGTCAGCACACAGGTGGCTGCCATACTCCTTGTGTCCCCCAGGCGGTGCCTCCTCCCCTTGTTCCTCACTCCGCAGCTCCATTTACCCTCATATGCACCCAACAGTTCCGAGTTTACTGGGGCCTTCCGGTGTGCTGGGCTCTGCTCTAGTCCTGCCTACACGGTGAGTGGGATGTGGGCTGGCCCTTGAGGCTCATGGTCTGGCAAGAAGACAGTAAGTCAGCAAGTCACAAGCAAGATGGACAGGAGGGCAGCGGGCCCAGGGTGGGGACGGTACTTTGGGATGTGCGTTCTCAAACATCCTGGGGAGGTGACATCTGAGCTGAGACTCTTACTGGGAACCCCAGAGGCTTGCTCTGGGACAAGGCTATCCTCTGATTGATTGACCCATTACAGTGAGACTGAGGGAGACTGCTCACTAAGAGAACCTCTGGCATCTTTAGGAAACAGGAAGAGACAACCCTTCCAGGATTGGGGAGAAGGATGGAGCTGGGGTAAACTTAAGTGCAGCAATGTGTTGATAGGCTTGAAGCAAAGCAGGCCTGTGTGGATGGGGCCACAGCAGGACTGGACTGCAGAGTGAGGCCGGTTTCTCTGGAAACAGCAAAGTTGAGAGAGACACGAATGTCCAAGCCACTGTCTGAGGCTCTTACCTCTTCCTGAGTCAGGCCCTGGGCGACAGTGGGCTGCTTCATCCTCACTGCGGTCATTTCAAACATTTGAGCTCTGTAGCTGGTCTTACCTGGATGTCCTCAGGCAGAGGAAGGAGGGGCGGGGCCCATCCACTTTCACCGCAGGCTCTACAGCAGCCCACCTGGCCAGCACTGAGCGACAGCCACCAGCCCCTTCGTGATGCTCAGAGCCATGAGGGGATGAATGTCACACTCCTCATTATGCTGCGCACGTGGGAACCCTCAGACAAATACATGTAACAGAGATTTGGCTGCTTCGCTCCACGTGCAGAACATGCTGAGTGCCAATAGTATAGGGCACCATTTGAGCTAAACTGGCCTGACAGAGGCTGGGGAGAAAGATCCACCTGTGGAGAGGACACTGCAGCGAGGCCCAGGGAGTGGGAGGAGTGGGTTAGGGAAGGGGCAGAGGCCCTGGGCCAGGTAGCTGCAGCTGCTTCGGTTAGAGGGACAGAGGGCCAGGAGAAGGGCAGGGCCAACCCAGGGAGCCTGGCCTCAACCAGTGCTGGAGGCGAGAGTCATGCGTGGTGTGTGTGTCATGTATATGTGCTCGTATCCTTGTGTCCTCTCCTCCTTGTCAAACACAGGCACATGCACGCAGCATGCATGCACACGCACTGGTGTTTGTCTTCATTCTGTCACCAACAGACTTCTCTGTGAGGTCTTCTCATGCAGGTGTCCCCGCTATGTCACACCGTGCAGCTGTGTCTGCCAGAGAGGACCCTTTATGCGCTCTGCCACCTCATTCAAGGGCCTCACAGGGATGTGAACTTGCCATCACAAATGCGGGGGACTGGGCCACCCGTTCTCTTGTTTGGAAAGTCACCGCCCCAGCTGACAAAGTCATCGCAGTGGGAGACTCGAAACCTGGACCCTGTGAGCCGCAGGGCAGCTGAAGAATCCGCACTCTGTCCAGGCAAAGCACTAGCGAGAGAGTGCGGCCACTGGGACGCCAGGACAGGCCCTGCTCCTGATGTGTGGTGTGTGTGTGTGTGGGTGGTGTGTGGTGTGCCTGTGTGATGTGTGCTGTGTGTTTATGTTACGTACAGTGTATGTGGTGTGAGTCCAGTGTATGTGTGCAGTGTGCGTGGTATGTGTGTGCATGTGGTGTGTCTGGTGGTGTGTCGTGCGTGTGGTGTATATCTGGTGTGTGGTATATGTGGTACGTGGTGTGTGGTGTGTGTGTGGGGTATACATGGTATGTGGTGTGTGTATATGGTGTGTGTGGTGGGTGTGTTGTGTATATATTGTGTGTGGTGTATGTGTGGTGTGTGTGGCATGTGTGGTGTGTATGTGGTATGTGTGTGTTGTGTATGGTGTGTGTGGCATGTGTGTTGTGTGTGGTGCGTGTGTGTTTATTGTGTGTGGTGTCCTCTGTCCCTGCCTGTCCTGTGTCATCCTGGGATCGGGGAGCTTCTCCCTCAGGGAAGGAGCTCACACCACAAATCCAGGCATGACCTGGGCTTTCACAGTGAGGCTGGGCCCCTGCTGGGTCCTGTGTGGGTTCAGTAGACCTCAAGCCACATTGACAAAACACCCCAGAGCCTCACAAACAGCACATGCCTGAGAGCTCGGAAGGGCAGAGAGTCCCTCCCAAAGTTTATTGCCTGCTTATGTGTTTGGGATTGGCATAAAATAAATTCTCACTGGGGTCATATTCCAAAAACCTTTGAAAAGTACTACTTTAGGCCAGGCGTGGTGGCTCACGCCTGTAATCTCAGCACTTTGAGAGGCGGAGACGGGCGGATCACGAGGTCAGATCGAGACCATCCTGGCTAACATGGTGAAACCCCGTCTCTACTAAAAATACAGAAAATTAGCTGGGCGTGGTGGTGGGCGCCTGTAGTCTCAGCTACTTGGGAGGCTGAGGCAGGAGAATGGCATGAACCCGGGAGGCGGAGCTTGCAGTGAGCCGAGATCGTGCCACTGCACTCCAGCCTGGGTGACAGAGTGAGACTCCGTCTCAAGAAAAAAAAAAAAAAGAAAAGTACTACTTTAGTTGAATCATTGTGCATAGAATGAACATGGTTGGGTCTACCCAAGTCTACAAAGACTGTCACCCACGGATCATTAAAGAAGTCTGTTTGGTCTTGGCTTTTTCAGAGAATGATGTAACAATGCGTGTGGACAGTGCATGTGGACGCCGTTGATGAGCAGTTGATCTAGTTGGTCTAGTGGCCCTATTCCAGAAGCAGAAATAATTTTGTTGGGTATGATAACCAGCTCACGCTGCCTCTAGACCCGCCTCATCCATCATGGTAGCCACAGCCACGTGTGGCAGTGGGCACTGGAAATGTGGCGGATCTGAATGCAGACGTGCTACAAATGTGAGAACTGGAAGACTCGGCACACAAAATATCTCAGCAATTATTTACTGTTGGTTAGATGTTTAAATGATAGTATTTTTGGCACATTAGGCTCACTGTGCTGTATTTTGAAAATCAGTGTTACCTGTGTATACTTTCTGTGTTTAATGTGGCGACGGGAAAATTTAAATTTCCATTTGTGGCTTGCATTCTCTTTCTGGGGGCTGTACTGGTGTCCATATAACTGGGTGCTGTTTGTCCGCCAACAGATAGCCCCACAGGCACACTACTGTCCTTGTTTGCAGCCCAGTGCCAGCCCCTTTGTGGCTTTCTCTTTCGTCTGGTACACAAATCCTTCCCAAACTACTCCTCGTCCAGTCCACACTTCCTTAGGAGGAGCTAACCAGAGCCCCGGTTCCTTCACTTCATTTGCTTCAGTTGCATGTGGCTTTGTTTAGCTGGAGACCATGACCCTGAAGAGGGTCTCTGCCAGGGCTGCTGAGAGGGGCCTGCGTGGGGCTGCGCAGCTATGTCTTCCGTTCTGTCTGGCCTCACACCTCCTGCAATCTTGCCTTTCCTGCCCCATGCTGTTGCAAGAATGCAAACGTATACTCCCTCCCTCCTCTTCTTGCTGACCTAGTCTAGGATGTCTAGGTGACCTGGGCATAGCTCTTGAATTCTGACTGTTCACCTTCCAGTTTTACCAACTCACTATGACATTTTTCTGCCGAAATACAACAGATTTCTCTTCTCTTCTGATCAAAACTCTGTGATAGTCCAGGGATGGTGGCTCATGCCTGTAATCCCAGCACTTTGGGAGGCTGAGGTGGATGGATCATTTGAGGTCAGGAGTTCAAGACCAGCCTGACCAACATGGTGAACCCTCGTCTCTACTAAAAATACAAAAAAATTAGCCAGGTGTGGTGGCGCACGCCTGTAGTCCCACCTACTTGGGAGGCTGAGGCAGGAGAATCTCTTGAACCCGGGAGGTGGAGGTTGCAGTGAGCCAAGCTCACACCACTGCACTCCAGCCTGGGCAACAGACATAGACTATGTCTCAAAAAAAAAAAAAAAAAATTAAACAAACAAAAAAACCGTGTCATTTGACGCACGTGTTTTCCATCTAGAAGTCCCTTCAAATGTGCGGAAGCCCCTGGGTGCATCCTGAGGCACTGGGATTGTACAGTGGGCTCCCCCACAGTGGACACAGTTCAGGGAGTTGGTTAGCCTTGTGCTCTGTTTTTGGAGCTTTGCAAATGGAAAGAAACCCTGTTTATTTTCATGACTTGCTTAAGAGTAAAGACACTCAGGGCATTTTTGTTAACTTTACATCTAGCATTCAGAGGAATGTGTCAGTGTTTTAAATCTCAGTGTGCTGTTAATCATGGTCTTATACAAAAAGGAGTGGGGAGGTCAGGTGCGGTAGCTCATGCCTATAATCCCAGCACTTTGGGAGGCCAAGGCAGGCGGATCACTTGAGGTCAGGAGTTCGAGACCAGCCTGGCCAACATGGAAAAACCCCATCTCTGCTAAAAATACAAAAATTAGCCAGACGTGGTGGCACATGCCTGTAACCCTAGCTACTCAGAAGGCTGAGACAGGAGAACCACTTGAACCCGGGAAGTGGAGGTTGCAGTGAGCCAAGATTACACCACTGCACTCCAGCCTGGGCAACAGAGCGAGACTCCATCTCAAAAAAAAAAAAAAAAAAAGGTAAAAGGAGTGGGGAAAATCAAAACCCCCAAAGTATGTTAATACCACAAAATAGTAGTGATTTTAAACATACGGAAGTAAGGGAAATTTTTATAGCAACTGTCACTGAGTCATTTTACAAACAGAAGAATATGAAATTACCCTTATGCACATACATAGCAATCCAGTGTTTTAAGAAGAAACCATCATTTTAAAGTCCTAATGCTATGTATGGTATTTTCAACAGGAATGAAAATGGAATGAAGCCAACAGGAATTAAATTGATGGCCAGAATGAGTGTCCTGGTTATTTTTATTAATAAAAATCCCCATTTGTGACAAAACAATTGAAATTCAGTTTAACCTCCAGCATGAAAACACTGCTGGCCTCTCCCACCAGGCTGCCGGTTATCTGGCCTATGTCCTGGTCATCAAAGCCAGCAAAGTGTGACTTCTCTTTCTTAGGGCCAGGTGGTTTGTGAGTTAGTGAAAAGCTAAGGATGCGGATAGAGGAACAGGTTAAAGGCCACCTAGAGGAAGTGACTGGCCAGATTCCTAGTGTGAACAAGGCTTTTGGGCAACCACCAAGGAAGTGTCCACAAGTCTGTGGCATAAATAACTGGGGGCGGGAATGGGGGCGGTGGAGACTCTTATAAATTACAAACCTAAAAAAAAGAGGCTTTGGAGGTATACATACCAAACACAAAGGGTGGACCTTGTTTGAATCCTAATTTGAACAAATCAATTGTAAAAACATACTTTACAGACAGTTGGGGCAATAATATAATATTGTGCTCTGGTTTTGGAGCTTTGCAAATTGGCTATTTTTGTTATGTGTGAAAAGTTAACAATTTTATAAGAAATATCAATGGGTGGAATGACACCATGTCTGGGATTTGCTTTAGAATGTTTCAGCAAAATGTTGGCATGTGCCTGTAATCGAGAATCCAAGGCAGAGGGGCCTGGCCTCAATTCTGCTTCAGCCCAGAAGTTCAAGATCAGCCTAGGCAACACAGTGATACCCTGTCTCAAAGAAAAGAAAAGAAAAGAAAAAGAATGTTCCAGCAAAATGCATCAATAAGCAGATACATCAATGTTGCAGGAGTACACAAGAGGAATCCAGGATAAGCTGGGGTAGAGGAGATGAAGCCACATAGCAAGGTACAGTTAGTTGGTGATTGGAACTGCGGAAGGGATAACTGGGATCCCTGCACTCTGCTTTTGTGCATCTTTGGAAAATTTGTAAATAGCCTTAACAGCCCCCATTTATTAAATGCCTGCCGTGTACAGAGCACAATGCCAGCTCCCAGGATACCTCCCACCCAGTTCCTCAGTCCCCAGTCATGTTCCCGGGCCACATCCCCCCCGGAGGGCTCTGCAGGCTGGGACTGGGGTAAAGAGGATCGAGGGATAGTAGGGTGACCAAAATTAACATCAGGAAAAGTGTATTCCTTAAAGTATAAAGCATCAATAAGCATAAAAGAATAAATAAAGAAATGACTTCATTAGTTGATGATAAAAAGGAGCACCTTGTAAAGAATATATAATAATCCTATCCTGTAGATTCAAAATATACCTTCAAAAGATATAAAACAGGCTGGGCATGGTGGCTCACCCCTGTAATCCCAACACTTTGGGAGACCGAGGCAGGCGGATCATGAGGTCGAGTCTGAGACCAGCCTGGCCAATATGGTAAAACCCCCATCTCTACTAAAACTACAAAAATTAGCCAGGCGTGGTGGTGGGTGCCTGCAGTTCCAGCTACAGCTACTCGGGAGGCTGAGATAGGAGAATCACTTGACCCTGAGAGGCAGAGGTTGCAGTGAGCAGAGATCTCAACACTGCACTTCAGCCTGGGCAATGGAGTGAGACGCCTTCTCAAAAAAAAAAAAAAAAAAAAAAAAAATTCTGATAAAATATATAAAACAGAAAAGGACAGAATACAAAGAAATTGCCAAGTCAGCTACCACAATGGGAAAATGGAACATAATTCTCTGAGAAATTGGGAGATCAGCAGAGAGAAATCAAAAAGGGCACAGAAGATTTGAACAATATAATTAATGAGTTTAATATAAGGACAGGCATAGATCCCTGCACCAAAAGGGATCTATGCCTGTCCTTATATCAAGCTCATTCGTTGTATGTAGCTCATATATTAATTATATGTAGGTAACATACACAATTGTCCCTGTTGTTAGATATGAGTTCTAAATTTCTTTTCAAATAATATGTCAGTATGTTCAATTCTTTGCCTTCTACTTTTAAACTTAACTTCCTCATAAAGCAACCTTTTTTGATTACCTGCTCCACCCTAACTCATTCCAATCACCTGCTCCACCCTGACTCATTCCGATTACCTGCTACCTGCTCTGCCCTGACTCCCGCCAAAGCACTCACCCCACCATTCTCTTTAAATTAGCCAATCGGAATTAGTTTAGCCTGTGCAGTCTAACCCTAGCCAACAGGGGAAGGACACAGCAGCAGGGGCCGCCTGCATCAGGGATAAGAACCCCTTCCCCTCCCTTGTCCAAGTGTGTGCTCACCATTGCTCCATCTGTGAGGGTGCACCCTTCTGTAGAAGTATCTTGCCTTGCTGAGAATCCAAAAGAAAATTTCATATTCAAGTACTATTTCTTTTGCAGTACCCAAACTTTATATATAACACTCAGTGTCCACAGGGTACCAAAGCCAGGCAAGTTGATAAAAGAAAAGAAACAAACAATTTAAAGAAGAGTATCCGCCGGGCGCGGTGGCTCACGCCTGTAATTCCAGCACTTTGGGAGGCTGAGGCAGGTAGATCATGAGGTCAGGAGATGGAGACCATCCTGGCTAACACAGTGAAACCCCGTCTCCACTGAAAATACAAAAACATTAGCCAGGCATGGTGGCGGGCGCCTGTAGTCCCAGCTACTGGGGAGGCTGAGGCAGGAGAATGGCTTGAACCCGGGAGACGGAGCTTGCAGTGAGCCGAGATTGCGCCACTGCGCTCCAGCCTGGGCGATAAAGCGAAACTCTATCTCAAAAAAAAAAAAAATATATCCAATTATGGATAAAGTAAATATTTTAATAGTTATGAGAGAATACTATGAATATTTTGTACCTTTGAACTAAAGCCTTAAACAATATGAATAGCTTTCTAGAAAAATCAGTGACCAAAACTCACTGAATAAAATAGAAAACCTGAATAGACCTTTAACTGTTAAATGAACTGAATCACCAAAATTGTATCCACAGAAACAAAAGGCAAGCCTAGATGATTTCGCAGATGTGACCTACCAAACCCTTCAAGGAACAGATCATCTCTACATTTATAAAGTTGCACCTAAGAAGAATAAAAGAGAGAAAGCCCTTCAATTTGCAACTGCCCAAGGGGTTCTCCTTGCCCGCTGCCTAGACAGGGGGAATTGCAATAGAGAAAGAGGTAGTGTTTTTGTTTTTGTGACGGAGTCTCGCTCTGTCACCCAAGCTGGAGTGCAGTGGCGCAATCTCAGCTCACTGCAAGCTCCACCTCCCAGGTTCGTGCCATTCTCCTGCCTCAGCCTCCTGAGTAGCTGGGACTACAGGCGCCCGCCACCGCACCTGGCTAATTTTTTGTATTTTTTAGTAGAGACGGGGTTTCACTGTGTTAGGCAGGATGGTCTCGATCTCCTGACCTCGTGATCTACCTGCCTTGGCCTCCCAAAGTGCTGCAATTACAGGCGTGAGCCACCGCGCCCGGCCCCGAGAAAGAGGTTTACTTCACGCAGAGCTGGCTGTACGGGAGACTGGAGTTTTATTTTTATTCAAATCAGTCTCCTAGAGAATTTGGGGATCGGAGTTTTTAAGGATAGTTTGGTGGGCAGGGGGTGGGGAAGTGGGGAATGGTGCTGATTGGTTGGATTGGAGATGAAATCGTAGGGGATCTAAGTGAGTTTTTCTTGATGTCATCTATTCCTGGGTGGGATTGCAGAACAAGTTGAGCCAGATTACCAGTCCAGGTGGCCTCAGCTTGTGTATCGGAATGCAGGGTTTGCAAAATATCTCAAGCACTGATCTCAGGTTTTACAACAGTGATTAACATCCCAAGAGCAATTTGTGGAGGGTTAGACATTGCAGCTGGAAGCTGCGTGACTTCTAAACCGCAATTTCTAATTTTGTAGCTTAATTTGTTAGTCCTACAAGGGCAGACTGGTAACCAGGCAAGAAGGGGGTTTATTTTAGGAGAGTACTGTTATCTTCTTTGTTTCAAAGTTGAACTATAAATTCCTCCCAAAGTTAGTTCAGCCTTGTCCCAGGATTGAACAAACACAACTTAGAGGTTAGAAGCAAGATAGAGTCGGTTAGGTCAGGTCTTTTTCACGGGCATAATTTTCTCAGTTATAATTTCTGCAAAGGTGCTTTCCAATTCATTCCATGAGGCTAAGATTGTCTTGATGACAAGTGAATAGTGACAGTCTAGGGTCACCTCTTATGTTCCTGTTACTTACAAACAGAGGTGCTAATAGTCTTTGAACATCTTTGTTTGTAGAGAATGAAGGATTTGAACCTAAGGGTTGAGGAGAAGGTGTAGAGGAAGAAGAAATGAGTAAAAGCATTTTAAAGTTTTTAATTCAGTTGATTTAGATTTTTTTTCTTTAAGTAAAAGATTTCTGAAGTCTTATCTCTTGAAATCAATAGTTTGATCTGCAGTAGGATAGATCCTAAGGACTAAAGAACCACAAAGAAATTTTAAGTTGTATTCCGATGACTTAATTTTAGTAGTAAGATTGCTATTGTTATTTGGAAACTATTACATTTATACTGTAGAATAAAATAAATCAGTAATTTTTGATCATTTAGAACAAAACTTTATAGTGTTAAAGAAGACAGATACAGGTACAAAATTTTAAGTTTAGGGCCAGGCACGGTGGCTCATATCTGTAATCCCAGCACTTTGGGAAGCTGAGGCAGGTGGATCACCTGAAGTCAGGAGTTTGAGAGCAGCCTGGCCAACATGGTGATGTAGCAGGACAAGCTGCAGAGCCGCAGACAAAACCCCTCAGACACCGAGTTAAAGAAGGAAGGGCTTTATTCGGCCGGGAGCTTCGGCAAGACTCACGTCTCCAACAACCAAGCTCCCCGAGTGAGCAGTTCCTGTCCCTTTTAAGGGCTCACAACTCTAAGGGGGTTCACGTGAGAGGGTCCTGATCGATTGAGCAAGCAGGGGGTATGTAACTGGGGGCTGCATGCACCAGTAATTAGAAGGGAACAGAACAGGACAGGGATTTTCACAATGCTTTTCTATACATTTTTCTGTAATCTATAGATAACATAACCAATTAGGTCAGGGGTCAATTAACTACCAGACCCAGGGTGTGGTGCCGGGCTGTCTGCTTGTGGATTTCATTTCTGCCTTTTAGTTTTTACTTCTTCTTTCTTTGGAGGCAGAAATTGGGCATAAGACAATATGAGGGGTGGTCTCCTCCCTTAGTGAAACCCTGTCTCTCCTAAAAATACAAAAATTAGCTGGGCATGGTGGCATGTGCCTGTAGTCCCAGCTACTTGGTAGGCGGAGGCAGGAGAGTCACTTGAACCCGGGAGGTGGAGGTTGCAGTGAGCCGAGATTGCGCCACTGCACTCCAGCCTGGGTGACAGAGTGAGACCCTGTCTTTAAAAAAAAAAAAAAAAAAAGATTTAAGTTTAGTAAAACCTCTGTAATTTTCTATCTGAGTTAGAAATATCAGAATGAACTCAGGATTTATTTTTCTATTTTTACAACATAAATATTTCCTGGTTCTGGCCATGAAAACACCTAGAAGCCATGATAACCTGGTAGCGATGGGCACTTCTGTCAGGCGTGTGAACCAGAGCAACTCCATCTTAAACAGGAGCTGGGTAAGATAAGGCTGAAACCTACTGGGCTGCATTCCCAGACGGTGAAGGCATTCCGAGTCACAGGATGAGATAGGAGGTCAGCACAAAAGACAGGTCACAAAGACCTTGCTGATAAAACAGCTTGCAGCTGCAGTAAAGGAGCCGGCCGAAACCCACTGTCACACGCGTCTGTGTGAAGAGACCACCAAACAGGCTCTGTGTGAGCAATAAAGCTTTTTAATCACCTGGGGGCGGGCGGGCTGAGTCTGAAAAGAGAGTCAGCGAAGGCAGATAGGGGTGGGGCAGTTTTGTAGGATTTGGGTGGGTAATGGAAAATTACAGTTAAAGGGGGTTTTGCTCTTGCAGGCAGGGTTGGGGGTCACAAGGTGTTCAGTGGGGGAGCCTCTGAGCCAGGAGAAGGAATTTCACAAAGTAATGTCATCAGTTAAGGCAGGAATTGGCCATTTTCACTTCTTTTGTGATTCTTCAGTTGTGTCAGGCTATCTGGATATTTACGTGCAGGCTTGGGCTCAGAGGCCTGACACCCACTAAAACCAAAATGGAGACGAGAGTGATATCTGGTCGTCCTCACTGCTACGCTCCCACCAGCGCCCTGGCGTTTACAAATGCCATGGAATGTCAGGAAGTTACCCTATATGGCCTAAAAAGAGGAGGCGTGAGTAATCCACCCCTTGTTTAGCATATCATCAAAAAATAACTATAAAAATGGGCAACCAGCAGCCCTTGGGGCTGCGCTGTCTACGGAGTAGTCATTCTTTCTTTTTTTCTGAGACGGAGTTTTGCTTTTGTTACCCAGGCTGGAGTGCAATGGCTGTGATTTCGGCTCACTCACTGCAACCTCCGCCTCCCAGGTTCGAGATGGGGTTTCACGATGTTGGTCAGGCTGGTCTCGATCTCCTAACCTCGTGATCCGCTCACCCTCGGCCTCCCAAAATGCTGGGATTACAGGCGTGAGTCACCACGCCTGGCCATTGGAGTAGCCATTCTTTTATTCCTTTACTTTCTTAACAAACTTGCTTTCACTATGCACTGTGGACTTGCCCAGAATTCTTTCTAGCGTGAGATCCAAGAACCCTCTCTTGGGGTCTGGATTGGGACCCCTGTCGTGAATACAGTATTCTTCTAAAAAAAGAGTACGGCCGGGCGAGGTGGCTCACTCCTGTAATCCCAGCACTTTGGGAGGCGGAGGCGGGCGGATCACGAGGTCAGGAGATCAAGACCATCCTGGCTAACCGGTGAAACCCTGTCTCTACTAAAAATACAAAAAATTAGCCGGGCATGGTGGCGGGTGCCTGTAGTCCCAGCTACTCGGGAGGCTGAGGCAGGAGAATGGCATGAACCCGGGAGGCGGAGCTTGCAGTGAGCCGAGATCGCGCCACTGCACTCCAGCCTGGGCAACAGAGCCATACTCCCTCCAAAAAAAAAAAAAAAAAAAAAAAAAAGAGTACGGCTCTTTGAAGCAATGGCTGATTCCGGTCTAGGGGCAGGAAATGCACTAGACAAACCTGGGGCACATTTTGTCCCAGGCAACAAAAACTACGGGGGTCATTTTATTTATTATTTATTTATTTGTTTGTTTATTTATTTTTTTTTTTGAGATGGAGTCTCGCCCTGTCACCCAGGCTAGAGTGCAATGACGTGATCTCGGCTCACTGCAACCTTCGCCTCCCGGGTTCAAGCGATTCTCCTGCCTCAGCCTCCCGAGTAGCTGGGATTACAGGCGCATCCCACTATGCCTGGCTAATTTTCTGTATCTATAATAGAGAAGGGGTTTCACCATGTTGGCCAGGCTGGTTTCAAACTCCTGACCTTGTGATCTGTCCGCTTTGGCCTCCCAAAGTGCTGGGATTACAGCATGAACCACCGCACCTGGCTCTGGGTCATTTTAGAAGGACACAGCTAATTTGAAAGGAGCCCTACTGGTCACAGAAATGACAATTCGAGCATTAGAAAGAAAAACTACTACAATGGATCAAAGCACATCAAATTTATAAAATTGCATATGTATTAATGAAAATATTTAATAAAATGCATTAGCTCCCTTTCAAGGTTGGTGGGTGTAACTCGTTTTGAAAATTCATAAGGAATCAAACATGTGTCCAGCTTTTTCTGCATGAACGGCACCTCAGGGAAGCCATACCAGAGGAGCGAAAGGTCTTCTTTATGGAAAAATGTCAGCGCAGAAAGCTAAAGGGAGGATTGGATTAGGAAGTCACCACGTTAAACACACTGAAGTAACAGACTGAGACAAAAATAATCAGTGGATGCTAAAGCCATGTGGGAAATTTTGATGGAAAACTTTTAAAGGACAGATCAGGATGACAACACCTGAAACCACTGATCAGTTTTGATGGAAGTGATGCTGTGGGAAGCACTCAGCATCATCTAAGAGGTAGTCTCACCAAAAAAAGAAAAAAAAAATCAATCCTCTAGTTTATTTTTTGAATTTTAATTTTAATTTTTTTTGAGATGGAGTTTTGGTCTTGTTGCCCAGAGCTGGAGTATAGTGGCGCGATCTGTGCTCACAGCAACCTCCACCTCCTGTGTTCAAGCAATTCTCCTGCCTCAGCCTCTTGAGTAGCTAGGATTACAGGCATGCGCCACCACGCCCATCTCATTTTTTATTTTTAGTAGAGACGGGGTTTCTCCATGTTGGTCAGGCTGGTCTCAAACTCCTCAGGTGATCCGCCTGCCTCGGCCTCCCAGAGTGCTGGAATTACAGGCGTGAGACACCACGCCAGCCAAACCTCTAGTTTAAACCAATGTCTTACAGGAAATCAGGCATGGAGGGATAAATTAATGACACCACAAGGAAACAATCTGCCAAATCCAGACTGGAAAATTCTCTAAGCTAAACAACTCGGTTTCTTCGGTGAGTAAACAGTGTGGGAAAAACTAGGCGGAGGAGGCTTTAATGCATTGAAAGAGGCCTGGAGAGTGATCAACCACATTTTGTTTTGTCTGTCTTTTCTTTCTTTCCTTCCTTCCTTCCTTCCTTCCTTCCTTCCTTCCTTCCTTCCTTCCTTCCTTCCTTCCTTCCTTCCTTCCTTCCTTCCTTCCTTCTTTCTTTTATTTCTTTCTTTCGAGACAGGGTCTCACTCGGTCACTCAGGCTGGAGTGCATTGGTACAGTCTCACTGCAACCTCCGCTTCCCAAGTTCAAGCCATTCTCCCGCCTCAGCCTCCTGAGTAGCTGGTACTACAGGCATGCACCACCACCCCAGGCTGGTCTTCAACTCCTGACCTAGGCCTCTCAAGGTGTTGGGTTTACAGGTGTGAGCCACCTTGCCCAGCCAACCACTTTTTTTTTTTTTTTTTAAATATACTTTAGGTTCTGGGGTACATGTGCAGAACGTGCAGGTTTGTTACATAGGTATACATGTGCCATGGTGGTTTGCTGCACCCATCAACCCGTCATATACATTAGGTATTTCTCCTAATGCTATCCCTCCCCTAGTCCCCCACCCCCCAACAAGCCCCAGTGTATGATGTTCCCCTCCCTGTGTCCATGTGTTCTCATTGTTCAACTCCCACTTATGAGTGAGAACATGCGGTGTTTGGTTTTCTGTTCTTGTGTTACTTTGCTAAGAATGATGGTTTCTGGCTTCATCCATGTCCCTGCAAGGGACATGAACTCATCCTTTTTTATGGCTGCATAGTATTCCATGGTGTGTATGTGCTACATTTTCTTTATCAAGTCTATCATTGATGGGCATTTGGGTTGGTTCCAAGTCTTTGCTATTGTGAACAGTACTGCAATAAACATACGTGTGCATGTGTCTTTATAGTAGAATGATTTATAATCCTTTGGCTATATACCCAGTCATGGGATTGCTGGGTCAAATGGTAATTCTAGTTCTAGATCCTTGAGGAATCGCCACATTGTCTTCCACCATGGCTGAACTAATTTACACTCCCTCCAACAGTGTAAGAGCGTTCCTATTTCTCCATATCCTCTCCAGCATCTGTTGTTTCCTGACTTTTTAATGATCACCATTCAAACTGGTGTGAGATGGTATCTCACTGTGGTTTTGATTTGCATTTCTCTGACGACCACTGATGATAACCTTTTTTCATATGTTTGTTCAGTCAACCACATTTAATGAGTGGTTTTCTTTGGGTCCTCTGAGCAAACCAAGTGTGAAAAAAAAAAAAAAAAGAAAAAAGACTTTTTAACCTTTTAAGCTTTGAAACTTGGGAGAATTTGAACAGGAATTTCCATTAAGTAAATTGGAACCTAGTTTGCCATTGGATGGTATTAAAGAATTATTTTACTTTTTAGTAGGTGTGGTAATGGCACTGTAGTTAATTTTTTCAAAGAGTCTTATATGTTTAGAGATAACACACTGGAGCAGTCATGTGTCAGTTAATGACAGGAATATGCTTTTTTTTTTTTTTTTGAGACAGAATCTTGCTCTGTCGCCCAGGCTGGAGTGCAGTGGCACGATCTCCCCTCACTGCAACCTCTGCTTGCTGGGTGCAAGTGATTCTCCTGCCTCAGTCTCTTAAGTAGTTGGAACTGGAGGCGTTGCACCACCATGCCCAGCTTATTTATTTATTTTGTGATGGAGTTTTGCTGTTGTTGCCCAGGCTGGAGTGCAATACTGTGATCTTGGTTCACCACAACCCCCGCCTCCCGGGTTCAAGTGATTCTCCTGCCTCAGCCTCCCAAGTAGCTGGGATTACAGGCGTGTGCCACCACCTCTGGCTAATTTTGTATTTTTAGTAGAGATGGAGTTTCTCCATGTTGGTCATGCTGGTCTCGAACTCCCGACCTCAGGTTATCCGCCCATGTAGGCCTCTAAAAATGTTGGGATTACAGGCCTGAGCCACCGCATCTTGCCATGCTAATTTATTTATTTATTTATTTATTTATTTATTTATTTATTTATTTATTATGTTTTATTTTTTAAGCAGAGATGGACTTTCACCATGTTGGCCAGGTTGGTCTTGAACTCCCGACCTCAGATGATCCACTCACCTCAGCCTCACAAAGTGCTGGGATTACAGGCATGAGCCACCACACCCGGCAGACAGGAATATGTTCAGAGAAATGTGGTGCTAGGCGATTTTGTCGTCCTGTGAGCATCATGGGGTGTACTCACACAAACCTAGATGGTACGGCCTCCTACTCACCCAGGAGGCCATATGATAAAGCCTAATGCTCCTAGGCTACAAAACTGTACAGTGTGTGACTGTACTCAATACAGTCGGAGCACAGTGGGAAGAATTTGCGTATCTATCATATCTAAACATGGAAAGGCACAGTAAAAATACGGTATCATAATCTTACAGAACCACCGTTGTCTATGCCATCTGTAGTTGGCGGAAACATTATACAGTGCATCAGTGTGTTTCTGGATGGTTAAAAAAGGGCTCATCTCAACTTAGAAGATGTGGCAGGTGAATAAAATGTCTGGTGGGGGCAGGTAGCCAATGCCGTGCTTGGATCTAAGAGTAGAGAAACGTGAATTAGACACAGTCATCAGGAAAGGGACCATGGAACATTCAGGAACATCCCTGCTTTCTGGTGATAGGATGTCCCTACTAGTGGATCCCAATTCTGGCCTGATCACTGGCATCCAGGGGTCATCTCAGCAGAAGCACAGAATAGGGGCTGGTTACCCTAGAATGTCCACCATGGGGCCTCTTTCTCCTTCAGAAAAGTCTTCAGTTCCATAAGAAGTCAAGTGAGCCACAGATATTTAGACACCCATGTGCAGGATTTCTGAGCCTGAATTCTCCAGTGACCATGGCCATGGATGCTGACTCTCCACCTGAATTCCTTTGGGGGCTCAGATGTGAGGAGGAGCTGGTTTCTGCCCCTTGCTATGGTCTTGAAAAAACTATAAAGTTTTTGCTTTTGCAAAAACTATATCAGTGAGAAAATCATAACAGTGACAGAGATCTGAGCTAACCTGCCCCGCATTTTGCCTTCCCCTTAATTATTCCTGGGCTATTGGGCTGAGCTAACTGTGCGAGACTTTTAGGATATAGTGTTAATAGTTCTCCCTGCAAATTCAACCACTTTTGTAAAGCTAATCGGAGGCCATCAGGCTGGGAGGTGGAGAGCAGCCTGCATCCTGCTAAGGCGCAGACATAAATGATTGTCAGCCATTATTCTTGAGATTATAAGATATGCAACTTCCCCAATTACTCCTGCAAATAATATCACTATTGTAGAACCTAAGATATCTTTTCAGTTTTATTTTCATGTCTGACATCTATGGCTCCACCTGGACCTACCAGCCCCACTCCTGTGGCCCACCAGAAGCGATTGAGCCCGCAGGAGGGCGGCTTCCACCCACTGTGATTTCATCTCCACCCCAGCCAATCAGCAGCAAGCACCTGTTACGCAGCCACCCACACCCCTTTCCCCAGAATGCCTTTGAAAAACCCCTGGCCGGGCATGGTGGCTCACGCCTGTAATCACAGCACTTTGGGAGGCCAAAGCGGGTGGATCACCTGAGATCAGGAGTTCGAGACCAGCCTGGCCAACGTGATGAAACCCCATCTCTACTAAAAATATAAAGAATTAGCTGGGTGTGGTGGTGGGCACCTATAATCCCAGCTACTCGGGAGGCTGAGGCAGGAGAATCACTTGAACTCGTGAGGCGGAGGTTGCTGTGAGCCAAGACTGTGCCATTGTACTCCAGCCTGGGAAACAAGAGCAAAACTCCCTATAAAAAAGAAAAGAAAAGAAAAACCCCTAACCCTTGGCCAGGGGTGGTGGCTCATGCCTGTAATCCTTCCTAGCACTTTGGGAGGTCGAGGTGGGTGACCAGCCTGGCCAACATGGCAAAACCCTGGCTCTACTAAAAATACAAAAAAGTTAGCCAGGTGTGGTGGCGGGCGCCTATAATCCCAGCTACTCAGGAGACTGAGGCAGGAGAATCGCTTGAACCCGAGGGGCGGAGGTTGCAGTGAGCCGAGATTGCACCATTGCACTTCAGCCTAGGTGAAAGAGCGAGACTCGGTCTCAAATGAACAAACAAACAAACAACAAACAAACAAACAAACAAAAAACCCTAACCCACGAGCTTTGGATGAGACGATTTGATTATAAACTCCATCTCCCATGGTCGTGAATGCCCTCATGTCTATTAAACTTTTTCTTTACTGCAATGCTGTGGTCTTTTTTTATACAATGGGCATGAAGAAACACCTGGGTGGTTACAACCTGACTGCGGGATCCCCAGGCCCTAGTGCCCATAGGCTCCTGGTCTCCACTCCTCCCCACACCCCCAACAGTGGGCCACGCTGATGATTATGCTATATGCTTTAGGACCTCACTGCACCCGGGGTCAAGACTCAAACATCAGCTGTTTGTCTGGTGGAATGAACAAAACTTTTCCATTTCAGGTGGTGGCACATAGACAGAAATTCTTGTGATTTAATGTTTTTCATTCCACCAGGGAAAAGCATTTTCCCCTTAGACACGCTCGTCCTGACAACCTATTTGTTTTCTCAAAGCAGTGATATTTCCAGAATTTGTAAGCGCCTGTGGTGGGGGAGGAGGGCTGATTGTAAGGGAGGAGACCACCCCTCATATTGTCTTATGCCCAATTTCTGCCTCCAAAGAAAGAAAAAGTAAAAAGTAAAAGACAGAAATGAAATCCACAAGCAGACAGCCTGACGCCACACCCTGGGCCTGGTAGTTAAAGACTGACCCCTGGTCTAATCGGTTCTGTTATCTATGGATTACAGACATTGTATAGAAAAGCACTGTGAAAATCCCTATCCTGTTTTGTTCCAATCGAATTGCCAGTGCATGCAGCCCCCAGTCACGTACCCGCTGCTTGCTCAACTGATCACAGCCCTCTCACGCGTAGCCCCTTAGAGTTGTTAGCTCTTAAAAAGGACAGGAATTGTTCACTCGGGGAACTCAGCTCTTGAGACAGGAGTCTTGCCAATGCCCCCGGCAGAATAAACGCCTTCCTTCTTTAATTCAGTGTCTGAGGAGTTTTGTCTACAGCCCTTCTTGCTACATTTCTTGGTTCCCAGACCTGGAAGCGAGGTGATTGGCAGATGGTCGAGGCAGCTCCTTAGGCGGCTTAAGCCTCTGCCCTGTAAACACCCCTGCGGGGGACTCTGACCAGCCCAAGCGACGCGAGCGCTCCCAGGTAGGCATTTGCCCCAGCGGGACGCCTCGCCAGAGCAGTGTGTTGCAGGCCTCCGTGGAGGATCAATGCAGTAGCTGAACACCGGGAAGGAACTAGCACTTGGAGCCTGGACATCTAAAACTCGGTAAGACTAGTCTTTGAAACTTGCACACTCTGTTTGAGTGGAAGTGTGGCTTGATCACCCACAGCGTGCCTTTATCAGCACTTTGGCTTTGGTTTTGGCTTTGACTTGGTTTAAATTGCTTGACAGGACCGGGTGTGGGAAGTTGCCCACTCCATTTGAGTGGAAGCGTGGCCTGATCACCCACGGCGTGGCTTTATCGGCACTTTGGTTTTGGTTTTGACTTGGTTTGAATTGCTTGACAGGATTGGTCTTGGAACTTGCCTACTCCATTTGAGTGGAAGCGTGGCCTGATCACACATGGTGTGCCTGTACCGGCACTTTGGTTTTTGTTTTTGACTTGACTTGGATTGCTTGACACTTTGGTTTTGACCTGACTTGGATTTCTGGATACTCTGAGTTTGGTTTTGATTTTGGTTTGGTGCAAACTGAAAAAGTGTGTGTGTGCCCTTTTTACCTGTTCTTTGTTTTGTGGTGTGCATGTGGTTGGAGCATGGTGTTTTGTCTTGAAGAAGCATAGGTCAGGCACAAATAAGCCCATACTACTAGGAACTATGTTGAAAAATTTCAAAAAAGGATTTAAGGGAGACTATGGAGTACTATGACACCAAGAAAGCTTAAAACTTTGTGTAAGATAGACTGGCCAGCATTAGAGGTAGGTTGGACATTAGAAGGAACCCTGGACAGGTCCCTTATTTCAAAGGTATGGCACAAGGTAACCTGTAAGCCAGGGAACCCAGACCAGTTCCCGTACATAGACACTTGGTTACAGCTGGTTTTAGATCCCCCCGCCCCCAACACACAGTGGTTGAGAAAATAGCAGTATAAGCGGCTGGCAGAGGCAAGGAAAGACCAGCAGAGAGAGAGAAAGGAAAGAGACAGAGAGGAAAAGAGGCAAAGAGAGAGACGAACAGACAGAGAGGAAGAGACAGACAAAGGGAGTCAAGGCCAACATGGTGAAAGCCTGTCTCTAGTAAGAATACAAAAAATTAGCCAGGCGTGGTGGCACGTGCCTATAATTCTAGTTACTCAGGAGGCTGAGGCAGGAGAATCACTTGAACCAGGGAGTCGGAGGTTGCAGTGAGCCAAGATCTCACCATTGCACTCCAGCCTTGTGACAGAGCGAGACTCCATCTCAAAAAAAAAAAAAAAAAAAAAAGTCAAATAGTATGCTGGCATGGACAACATACAGGAAACCTCCTATCAGTTAAGAAAGGCCAACTGAGTGTCTTGCAGAAAATTACCCCCAAAGGAAGAAGGAGAGAAGGAGGCTCTCCTAACCTGAGTGCCAAGAAGGAGCAGGGCAGATTCAGGGGAGCCCAGACCAGGTCATGCTTTGGAGAGATGACCCGAGGAGCCTCTCATTTTCTTCTTTTTCTCAGACAACTGGTCACTCCCCAGGGTTTGACTCTTTCATCCTCAAAGCAAGTTAAAATAAAGGCAGAGCCAGATGAGGACCCATCTTATTTATTTATTTATTTATTTATTTATTTATTTATTTATTTATCTTTCACTGCTTTACAATGTCCATTTTTATGAGGAGGGTCTGGGACCATCCCACTCTCTCCAAGGGCCTCTAACTCCCCTTTATCCTGGCCAGATCGTGAGATCCTCCCTCTGGGAAGGTACAGGGTCACTCAGCTGGGTGGCTCTGCGGAACCCCAAATCCTGTCTTCTCCACAGTTGACTGCACCCTCCCTTCTGTGTGGCCAGTGGGGAGGAAGACAGAGAGGACACTGGTCCTGTCCTTGAGGGCCCAATCTAGATGCTGGCCTAGGCCACACTGGGTGGGCAACACTTAACCTGAGGCTGTGGTTGAAGGGGCTGTCTTGGATTGGGCTGGTTAGAAGCAACCCCTGCCTTTTCACACAGTACCTGAGATGAGCATTTGAGTATAAATTATTATTATTATTATTATTATTGAGATGGAGTTTTGCTCTTGTTGCCCAGGTTGGAGTGCAGTGATGTGATCTCGGCTCACTGCAACCTCCGTCTCCTAGGTTCAAGCAATTCTCCTGCCTCAGCCTCCCGAGTAGCTGGGACTGCAGGCACCCCCCACCATGCCTGGCTAATTTTTGTTTTTTTAGTAGAGACGGAGTTTCACCATGTTGGCCAGGCTAGTCTCAAACTGCTGACCTCAGGTGATCTGCCCACCTCAGCCTCCCAAAGTGCTGGGATTACAGGTGTGAGCCACCACACCCAGCTGAGTATAAATTATTAATATTGGGAGTGATCTCAGGTAGTACAAACTAGAGTGGGGCAGTGGGGCCAGCGACGGGGGAAGCTTCAATAGGTAAATTGTAAGGCAAAGAAAGAGATGGACTTGGACAAACAGATAGAAACAGTGTCTAGGGATGCGGCTGGGGTGACGCACCAGGAAGAAATGTGAGGGGGCGATTTCTAGGGACATCAGGATGTGGCCACCTTCCTGGGGAGGGAGGGAGCCTGGGAAAACCTTGGGTGGGGGCAAAACTTCTTCATGACTTAGGTGAGGAGTGCAGGGGTATTCCTCTGAAGATAACTCATTCAGCTGTATGTTTGTTTTGTGTGGTTTTCTGAATCTCATTTTTATTTTACAGTCAAAGCTGGAAGAAACACATGGATGAGATCAGGAAAAATTGGGGAAGACTGAGAAAATGTCTATGCGTAGGCTGCTGGAATGTGTCCTTTCTAGGGAGGTCTAGCAGACTTTTTATGCTACACAGATTTTATGCAATAAAGCTCTTGCCTTTTGTCTTTGACTTGGGTACCGAAGAGTTGAAATGATTTCCTATAACTATGAATTATGCCCCACTTCCTGCTTTAATTGCTTTTTGCTGAAGTTGATACAAAGATGAATGAGTCTGATAATGTGGTGGTTTCTCATTATCCAAATGCAGGTGACTTGAGGTCTCCAGGTTTGGTCTAAGGTGAAGTCACATGTTCTCAGGCGAGACTCTAAGACCCTGGGCATTTGCACATGCTAAAAATGGCCCAGGAAGGAGCCCAGGGAGTCCTGTATCCCTAATGACCTTCGGTGTGGCATGGAGGCATCCTAGCCATGGTACCCTCCACCCCAGGGGCTGGCCTTTAAGAATTCATCAAATCTCTCTCTCTTTCTCTCTCTCTTTTTTTTTTTTTCTGAGATGGAGTCTTGCTCTGTCACACAGGCTGGAGTGCAATGGCACGATCTCGGCTCACTGCAACCTCTGCCTCTCAGGTTCCAGTGATTCTCCTCTCTCAGCCTCCTGAGTAGCTGGGATTACAGGTGCCCGCCACCACGTCCGGCTAATTTTTGTATTTTTACTAGAGATGGGGTTTCACCACGTTGGCCAGGCTAGTCTCCATCTCTTGACCTCAGGTGATCCGCCCGCCTCGGCCTCCCAAATTGCTGGGATTATCTCTTAAAAGCAAGTAACTGGCCAGGAGTTGGGGAGGGAGGGGACATGGACAAACATTCTGATAAAATGATAAAACAATGACAGGTCTCAAAAGCTGGATACTATTGGGTTGTACTCAGGGGATACAAATTCAAAGGAAAAAGTTCCAAGTCAAAAGCTGTGTGGGTCAATGGAGTCCCCCACCTCACCCCGACATGAACAGCTATTTCCTGTTGACACAATTTTTGTACAGCTCCTTCTTTCTTCAAATTTCCCCTCACATGAAACGAGGTCTTTGGAGATGGTTTCATCTGGAGAAATGGTACATTTCACGAGGATGTGATAGGACGTGGGGCACGAACACCCCTCTGGGTCAGCAGTCAGGGGTTTTGGCTCCAAGCAACACAGAGTCTTTCTCAGAGGGGACAGGGGATGGTGGGGGGGGGGGGGGCGGTGCATATAGATTCTTTTAAAAAGGTCCAAGGGCAGGTTTGGCTCTAGAAACAGGCATAACCCAAGGGTGGGTCCTGCCCTGCACTCTACAAGCCGCCACCCTGGCCCTTCCCACTGAGTGACCTCTTCCCTGTTGCAGGGGGAGAGAAGCCTCTCATGGGCTGAGCCCATGACTGTGCCAGGCTGCGGCTGCCGAGTCAGGGAGGAGCAAAGGAGGCTTCCACACAGGCAAGACCTAGCCTCGAGTCCTAGAGGGGCCATCCATGGGGTTTGGAAGCTGGGACACACATGCATATATATACACCTATAACCCTTATGCACATGTACATACACGCACAACACTCATATACACACCACCATACACACACACTCACATATGGATGCATGCTAAGTTAAAGACTGAATTTTCTTTTTTGTTTTTGTAGAGATGGGGGTCTTGCTATGTTGCCCAGGCTGGTCTCAAACTCCTGGGCTTAAGTGATCCTCCCGCCTTGATCTAACAACTTGCTGGGATTATGGGCACGAGTCGCTGCACCTGGACTGAATTTTCAGCTGTGGGTTAGGACTATTGGGTTTTTGTGATTTTCTGACTTGGCGATGGTAGTTCTCTGGTCAGGCTTAACAGATGACTGAATGCTGTCTATGTCAAGGGTTTTGTTCTGAAACGAAAAGGACTTCGTGCTAGGGGGCTTGCTGCTGTCATAATTAGGAGTAGCTCGTGTGGTTAGTTTCAGGGAGTGTGATGAAGTGATGGTGACTGTTGGAAATGTTGTCTGTAGATGCTGCTGGAAAAATGCTGGAAAAGCAGAACAAAACAGAACACCAAAATCAAAAGTCCTGGGCACCTGGAAACGTATTTTAAAAAATACAAGCTATAGAAATGTGTTCTGTGTCATAGCGAAGCATCTTTCAGGCGCCCTGGTAGGTTTTCTTTTTTTATTATTATTTTTGAGACGGAGTCTTGCTCTGTCGCCAGGCTGGAGTGCAGTGGTATGATCTTGGCTCACTGCAACCTCTGCCTCCCGGTTCAAGCGATTCTTCTGCCTCAGCCTCCCAAGTAGCTGGGATTGCAGGCACGCGCCACCACGCCCAGCTAATTTTTGTATTTTTAGTAGAGACGGGGTTTCACCATGTTGGCCAGGATGGTCTCGAACTCCTGACCTCAGGTGATCCACCCACCTCGGCCTTCTGAAGTGCCGGGATTATAGGCTTGAGCCACCGTGCCTGGGCAGAGAGTGGGTGATTTTAATGTGACAAGTTACGTTTGCAGAGCAGACAGTCATGGCTTGTTCCCTCTTCATTTCCACCCTTCCTTGTGTTATCAAGAGTCCTGTCAGCTGAACCTCTTTCCCCCATACAGTCTGTTCTGTTGTGCCCTGCCTGGGCCGTGGGGTTTATCTCCTAGGAAATCCCCATAGGGGTTTGACCAGATCCTGCTTCCTGGGCAACAGTGTGCCCAGCCCTAGAACTTGACAGTGGGGTCAGATGTCTGCAGCCAGTGACAGCCACCCTCTTGCAGATCTTGCCACAGTGTGTTGATACTGTACATCTGTCACCTCTCTAGGTGGGAGCTACCTGGGGGCAGGTACTCTCTGACTTCTTGCTTTCCATCTTGGCCAGCTGGTACTATAGGAGGGCACCACCCATAAAGATTTGTGGGTAAATGCACAAGGGAATGAATGTGGGCATTTATTGGCTCACCGGGTTCACATTTCTTAAAATGATTTCTGAAGCTCTTTTTAACTCCAGTGATAGTAGCTGACTTTTGTGAAGGTTCCAGAGGAAAGTCTGAAGACAGATTTGCAAATTATTGGGAGGAGGACAGTTCTCTGGCCCTGAGGCCAAGCAGAATTGCTAGGAAAGGGTTGGACAGGGCTTGCTGGTGGGTAGGGAGGGCTCTGTTCTCTTGGATGGGAAGGAAAGCTGAGGGATACACACAGGAAATCCTCACTGAGTAACCGCACCATATGGCATGACTTAGAGAGGGCCTGGGGTCGATAGGGGCCCTTAAGGCTATGTAGAGAAAAACCCCGAAAGAGCAGGAGAGTCAGCGAGAGATTCTCAACGCTTAGCTGCTCTAGGTAAGTTGCAGTTTTTGCTCTGTTCTGCCCTGAGCCATCCTCCTGGTCCTGTTTAGGTTACAGCTGTCTTAAAATAGAAAGACGAGAATCACTGGGTCCGTTGGTGGATGCTGAACCATCTGGGGAGAGGGGGACAACACCTGGTCAAAGTGGACATGAAGGCTCCATGTGGGAGGGGCGTGAGGGGGCATAGGGACTTGGGGGGGCATTATCAGGGCGTGGGGGCTAATTTTTGTATTTTCAGTAGAGATGGAGTTTCACTGTGTTGGTCAGGCTGAAATCCTGAACTTGAATTTCTGACCTCAGGTGATCCACTCACCTCGGCCTCCCAAAGTGCTGGGATTATAGGTGTGATCCATTGTGCCCGGCCAGAACTTTCAAATGTTGACCTAGTTCATATAACATAAAACATAAATCACATTTGTTAATACCACCACCAGTCTCTCCCGAGAAGTCTGTAAGTATTCGGAAGCTGTCAAGCTCTTGGTGCTGGGTAGAAGCTTTTCAAAATCCTAATTTTTGCTTGAAATATTGAATGGTATCACTGGCAACAAAGGGTGTCAGTTGATTCATTTAAATGGACAGGTTCAAGTTATTCATATCTAAGAAAATGTCTGTCACATACCTATGTCTAAATATTCATAGTTCATCTGTCATTTGTTCCTTTTTTTTTTTTTTTTTTTTTGAGACAAGGTCTCACTCAGTCACCCAGGCTGTAGTGTAGTGGCATGATCTCAGCTCACTGCAGCCTCCACCTCCTGGGTTCAAGTGATTTTCTCACCTCAGACTCCTGAGTAGCTGGGATTACAGGTACCCAACACCACACCCAGCTAATTTTTGTATTTTTTGGTAGAGATGGAGTTTCAACCATGTTGGTCAGGCTAGTCTCAAACTCCGGACCTCAAGTGATCTGCCTGCCTTGGGCTCCCAAAGTGCTGGGATTACAGGTGTGAGCCACTGCACCCAGCCTCAATTGTTCTTTCAAGAAGAAATGATGTTCCATGAAAAAGTGGCTAGTTCAGCTGGTAACTAAAACAATCACACAACTGCATTTCCTCAAGAACACCCACATACTTTGGTATGCAAAAGTGCCTTCTGCAAACTCCCCATTTTGTCCCACAGAATATTAAAAAGATTTGTACTCAGGGTTTGAGATGTAATAACATGAGTAACTCTTGAGCATCACTGTGAACATTCTTAAGTGAAACTGGCTTATTTATTTATTGTGTATCTGGCAGAGAAGCATACAGTGACTACTGAGTATAGTTTGGTGCCACTGGCTTGATTCAGGTCCTGACAGCAGTTTATCCATCATTACTTTGGCATCATCAGGGCAAATGTCAGCACAGTGAATAAGACAAATATCATCTTTGTGTTATTAAGAAAACAGTTTTGGCCAGGCGTGGTGGCTGATGCCTGTAATCCCAGCACTTTGAAAGGCTGAGGCATGGATCACCTGAAGTCAGAAGTTCGAGACCAGCCTGGCCAGCAAGGTGAAACCCTATCTCTACTAAAAGTACAAAAATTAGCTGGGCGTGGTGGCGGGTGCCTGTAGTCCCAGCTACTAGGTAGGCTGAGGCAGGAAATTGCTTGAACCTGTGAGGCGGAAGTTGCAGTGAGCCGAGATCACTGCTCCATTGTACTCCATTGTACTCCAGCCTGGGTGACAAGAGTGAAAACTCCATCTCAAACAAACAAAACAAAACAAAACAAAAAAGAAAAGTTTTGACCTTGCAAACCACCTCTATGGGTCTTGCGTCATCACCTGGGGTTCTGCAGAACACGCTTTGAGAACTGTCTACAGTTGGGATGTATTTTTTTGGTGAGCTGTGTGGGGGTAGATCATTACTGGTTTGGGTTTGTAGATACAACAATATCAGAAGTTTAGGCAGATGTCTCTGAAATTCTCTTGGTCTTTTTTTTTTCCCACAGTGCTAAGATTGCTGCAGGAGCTCCAGACATCATGTCCTCATTCAGATTCAAAGTCATGAAGAGGGGGCAGCACGAGGCAGGGGATTCTTCTTATTCCTCTTGTATCAGAAAGAAGTACATCATTCAGGAAGAGCTTTATATCCTCCCACTGGCCAGGCCTGGGGAAGGCTTGGAAAGGAAGTGTTGTGTTGTCCTGCTTCTGTGGAGGGTGGCAGGCAGGATTAGCCATGGAAAGCTATAGTGTCTGAACAAGCAGACTGCTTTGGGACTTCTTGTTTTTTCATTTTTATATTTATATTTTTATTCATTATTATTTATATATTTTTTGATACAGGGTCTTGCTCTGTGTCAAAATTCCATTCTGTTCTTCTCCAGGCTGGAATGCAGTGGTGTGATCACAGCTCACTGCAGCCTGGACCTCCTGGGCTCAAGTGATCCTCCTACCTCATCCTCCTGAGTAGCTGGGACCACAGACATGTCCCATCAAGCCCAGCTAAGTTTTAGGTTTATTTTTTGTAGAGAGGAGTCTCACTCACTATGTTGCCCAGGGTGGTCTCGAACTCCTGGCCTCAAGCAATCCTCTTGCCTCAGCCTCCCAAAGTGCTAGGCTTACAGGCGTGAGCCATTGTGCCTAGCCTGTTTCTCATTTTCAATAAAACCAAAGTCCACATTTCTGATATCATAGTTTCTTTTTTCAGAGTGAGGAGTTCCATATATTATTTTGTTTCTGAAATACCTCACAGGGGTTTTTTGAGGATTTAACAAATTAACATAAAATAGGTAAAGTACCTAAAAGGGGGCCTGGCACTCAATAAACACCATCATTGTTATTATACATCAGGCATCCAGGGCCACCCTGGCCAAAAGCCACCTTCCCACTGTCCTCTCTACCTCCCAAACACAACGTTCACGGCACCCAAACAGAGATGCTCACTCTTCCCTCTCCCAATCCGCTCTGGCTCCGCTCTTGCCACCTCTTTCAAGGTCCAGCCTCCTTCCAAACTCTTTCCCAGTCGTGCCCCTTGAAGAAACTCTCCTTCCTCCACACCTCTATTATGGGTTGGATTGCATCCCCCCAAAAGATGAACCGTTCTGAAGTCCTAACTCTCAGGACCTCAAAATGTGACCTTATTTGGAAACAGGATCCTTGCAAATGTAATAGTTAAAGTTAGGTCACACTGGAGGGACCCAATGTGACTGTGTCCTTATAAAAAGGAGACCGGTGAAGATCTAGGATTGGAGTGACACAGCCACAAGCCAAGGAACTCCAAAGATTGCGACAGCCATCAGAAGCCAGGAAGAGGCAAGCAAGGAGTCCCTAAGGTTTCAGAGGGAGCACGGCCCTGCGCCACCCTGATTTCAGACTTCTGGCCTCCAGAGCTATGAGACAGCCCATTGCTGTTGTTTGGAGCTACCCAGGTTGTCTTTGTTACAGCAGCCCTGAGGAACTAACCCAACCTCCATCCAGGAATGGACTGTATTTCCTGCTGCCAATGCAGGAGCAGGGTGGCTTCATGGCCATGCAGCCCCGCGGAGGCACAGGGCCCTGCCCTTGGGGCTTAGTGCTCTGTGGTTGCTGTCTTGAAATTCTTAATTATTTTATCAGGCCGGGCGTGGTGGCTCATGCCTGTAATCCCAGCACTTTAGGAGGCCAAGGGGGGCAGATCACTTGAGGTCAGGAGTTCGAGACCAGCCTGGCCAGCATGGAGAAACCCCGTCTCTACTAAAAATACAAAAAATTAGCCAGGCATGTTGGTGGGCACCTGTAGTCCCAGCTGTTTGGGAGGCTGAGGCAGGAGAATCACTTGAACCTGGAGGGTAGAGGTTGCAGTGAGCCAAGACTGTGCCACTGTACTCCAGCCTGGGTGACAGAGTGAGACTCTGTCTCCAAAAAAAAGAAAAAAAAATCTTAATTATTTTATCTTTGAATTTGTGTGGTATAAGTGAGGCCTCATCGCGCAGTGGAGCATACGTGAGCACCTGGAGCCTATCTCATGTGTGCTCCCATCTGCTGCTGATTCGCTACCTCCCCCAGGCACATTCTTGACTGCTCATCTCCCTCCCTTTGGTGTCCTGGGCCCCACATGGCCACCCCATCCCCACCCTCACCCAGCAACCACTGGTGCCCTCCATGGTCAGTGGGAGCCTGAGTGTGTATGTGTGGTGGGGTGTGGGGTTGACATCAGATGCTTTTACTGCACTACCTGTGGCATCTCAGGGTGGGCATGGCCATGCAAGCAGCTGGTGGGCTGTGTACCCACCATGTCACTCAGCAGGGCCTCTGGGCAAGTGTGAAAGTTGACACTCACCCTGTCCCAAGAAAGCATGATATTCAGTAGCAAATATAAACGCCATGATCGGTCAAAAGAGAGACCACGGAAGAAAGGGAAAAGCCTTTGTTTTAGTTCCTTTGCTGGCCCATTCTTTTCCTGCTTTTTGAACAAGGGGCTCTGCATTTTCATTTTGCACCGGGCCTTTCAAATTATGTGGCTGGCCCTGGTTGGGAGCTGCAAAGTGATGCTCCAACTTAGAAACGAGACACGGGATCCATCAACTATGATACAAGATGAACTCCTGGTGGATTGGAACCCGGCCAAGCAGCCTCATGAAGAAACAAGGTATGCATGATTCTATTAGCAGGCAAGGGCCCTGGTCAGCTGAGACGGTCCTGTTTCCTCTGGATAGGGTATCCTGGCCACTGGAATATTTAAAACCAGGAAATTCAGAAAGTTATATTTGCACCCTGGGATGTCTAATTTGTTTGTTACGCTGATCAGTGCAAAAATTTTTTTCCATAATTGTATTTGAATATTCATAAGTGTTGCTAGAAGAAAAAGTCAATTTCACGTCAAACCACCAAGGATCACATTTTCTTCACATGCTGCTCTTTTGCCAGGGAGAAGCGATTCAATGTATGTCGACGAAAAGCAAGAAGAGTGGAACTGGTCCAAGAACTTATGAAATACCCACATTCAGGGAGACTTTCTCTAAGGAGAAATACGCCTCTTCAGAAGTCCGGGGGCCTTGCATGCTGAGTAGAAAGGCAGAGCCATACCTCCCTGGAGAGTCTCTGAAGACCCCATCTGCCCAGCCATCCAGCATGAGCTCTGGAAGCCTCTGCCTTTTAGTCTATGTCAAGGCTGAAAGCCAAGCAAGGTGTCACAGCCCGTCATAACTGTTAATGAGAAAGAGAACTGAATACTGTCCAAGGCAAAGGACTCCGTTCAGTACTACTGCAAAAGGAAAGCGCCAAGCACAATTCCGAACACAAGGACAAGTGGGGGTTTACAGCCGAGGAACAGGGTGGAGGTGGGGGCTGGCAGATGGAAAATAGAGGGGACCTTGACAGTAGGGGGTATCTTGCTAAACTAACTTAACAGGACGCTTGCTGCAGACAGACTGGGGTGATTGGATACCAAGGGCAGAGGAGGACTTTACAGGATTCTTTGTTAAGACTGGCTCAGGCAGGCTGAGCACGGGGTCCAAGGACGAGACCTAGTTGAAAAGAGTGCCAGAGGAGCCTGTCTGAAGTTGGTCGAGCAGTGAGTTATTATCATGCTCTCGGGAGGAAATGCAGAAAAGACTACCCTTAAATCAGGGGCAGTGGGGTGGGGAGAAGGGCTCGGAGAGGGAGGGCAGGCCTGAGGGAGCCTTCACTGGGGTCTCGCGGGCCAGCATCTGGAGTGGGACTGGTTGCCCAGTTTCCCTGTGGGTGTCTGAGGCAAGTAAAGCTGCTTACAGGTGCCCACACTCAGGTCACCTTTAGATGCCCTGGAAGGAGGTTTGGTATGAAAGTGACTTTGCATATCTCAGCTAGCAAAGTAGGGGCCACCTAATCTTGTTTCCAGGACTGCATTTGTGAGTGTTCCTGTGTGTATCGTGCAGCGGGAAACATGAAGGAGAACTTGGCTCCAGCAGCGGTGGGAGAATGCAGGGCTTCATGCTGCATCCGGTGGCCCCTGCAGCCCACTCCCTGCCCAGGGAGAGGTCAGGGGGATAGCATTTGGAGGCAAATGATGCAGGCCTTCTGCAATAGGAGGGGGTTTGCAAAAGTCCATTTGAAGACTGGTTGCCCCGGAAGAGTCAGCAATGACCCTCGAGAATGCCCTTTACAGGTGGAGCTGAGTGAGCCCGGCTGAGCTATTCTGGAGTCTCCGGTGCACACATCTGAGGACGACCCCTCTTCCTTGCTGTTTACACACAGCCGCTCAGAGCAGGCCGTCCAAAGAGAATCTGGGATGGGGGTGGCTGACTCCGTTCCCCCAGGATCACATCTCCCTGGAGGGCTTACTCGCTTCACCCAGGTCCCTGATATAAACTAAATATAAAATCCTAACCCTCTACTCACTGAACAGACCCCCTGTTGGCCAAGAAGATCCCAGAAAAAAGTTAAAAACCAAATTCCTGGCCACAATGGGAAGGGAGGTTGGACTCATGCCTTGTTACATGCCCTCCCTTTTGGAGTTTAGGCAGAACTGACCAGCATAAATGTTAAAATAGAGATCATAAGACAAAACAAATTCTATGTGACAATATGGTACCAAATGATAAATAGGACCTAAGTCCATGTCAGGCAAGGATTAAGTCATACACCCCATGGGTCACTCTGACCCAGTGGTCTGGTTAACAGACTTCCTTATCTTAACTGAAAACATTCCTTTCTGCTGACTCAAAATTTTTAGACAAAGTTTTACTCTTTTAACCAATTGCAAATTGAAGACTCTGGAGCAACCTATGACCAGTAAGCCCCCACTTTAAGATATTCTGCCTTTTTGGGCCAAATCAATGTCTAATCTTCACGTACCGATTTATGACTTTTTCATAACTTCTACTTCCCTAAAATGTGTAAGACAGAGTTGCGATGTAACTGCCCTGGGACCACTGACTCAAGGCTTTTTCAGTTTATGTCTTTCCCTGGGCTGTGGTCACTCATACTAGCTCAGAATAAACCTCTTTCAAATAGTTTACAGAGTTTGGTTTTTCCTTTAACACTGACTGGGCTGCTCTCCCCAGCAATGGAAATGCAGTGCCCCTTCCTTCCAGGACAGGAAGGTGCCAGCAAAGGCTACTAACATGCAAAAGCGTTTCTCTTTCTAGCATGGTCTTTTATTTGCCATTGAATGTCACACTTTTTTGGGCACAGGGTGAATGTCAACTTTCACCCTTGTCTGGGGGCCCTGCCCAGTGACCTGGTGGGCATGCAGGCCACCAGCTATTCCTATGCCGTACCCACCCTGAGACCTTGTGGGGCAAAGGCCTCGGACGTCGTCTTCCCCCCACCACCCGGGACCCCACTGACCATAGAGGACACTAGCGGTTCCTGGGTGGAGGTGGAGATGGGGAGCCCAGGTGTGGCCCAGGACACCAAAGGGAGGGGGAGGATTGAGCAGTCAAGAACCTGTCTTGGGCTGGGCACGGTGGCTCACTCCTTTAATCCCAGCACTTTGGGAGGCTGAGGTGGGCAGATTACCTGAGGTCAGGAGTTCAAGACCAGCCTGGCCAACATAGTGAAACCCTGTCTCTACTAAAAATACAAAAATTAGTTGGGCATGGTGGCAGGCACCTGTAGTCCCACCTACTCGGGATGCTGAGGCAGGGAAAATTGCTTGAACTCCGGAAGTGGAGGTTGCAGTGAGCTGAGATCACAGCACTGTACTCCAGCCTGGGTGACAGAGTGGGACTCCTTCTCAAAATAATAATAATAATAATAATAATAAGAAGAAGAAGAAGAAGAAGCAGAAGAAGAAGGAGAAGAAGAAGAAGAATCTGTCTTGGGGAGGTAGGGAGGCAGTGGCAGGTGGGAGCACACATGAGCTAGGGTCCAAACACTCATATATGTGCCACTGTCCAAGACCTCTGATATACCCCACAAATTCAAAGATAAATTAAGAATTTCAGCCGGGTGCAGTGGCTCACGCCTGTAATCCCAGCACTTTGGGAGGCTGAGGTGGGTGGATCATGAGGTCAGGAGTTCGAGACCAGCTTGGTCAATATGGTGAAACCCCATCTCTACTAAAAATAAAAAAATTAGGCAGGCATGGTGGCACACACCTGTAGTTCCAGCTACTCGGGAGACTGAGGCAGAAGAATAGCTTCAACCCAGGAGGTGGAGGTTGCAGTGAGCTGAGATCATACCATTGCACTCCAGCCTGGGCCACAGACCAACACACCATTAAAAAAAAAAAAAAAAAAAAAAAAATCACCAGGCTGGGCAACATTGGGAGACCGCCATCTCCACAAAATTTTTTTTAAAAATTAGCTTTGCATAGTGGCTTGTGGCTATAGTCCTAGCTACTCAGGAGGCTGAGGCGGGAGGATCCCTGGAGCCCAGGAGTTTGAAGCTGCAGTGAGCTATGATCCCACTACTATACTCCAGCCTGGGTAACAGAGTGAGATTCAGTTTCTAAACAAAAAACAAAGCAACAAAGACTGCAACCGCAGAACACTGAGCCCCAAGTGAGTGCAGGGCCGCGTGCTTCTGAGGGGCTGCATGCCTAAGAAGCCGCCCTGCCCCGACATTGGCAGCAGGAAGTGTGATCCATTCCTGGATGGAGGTTGGGTAGTTCCCCAGCGCAGGCAGGATTAACGCGAATGACTATTGATTTTCTGGGAGGGTGGCACCGTCAGCTAATTAGGAATGCTGTCTACTTTGGCTTACTGTGTGTTCAAGGATAAAACGACCAAACAAAATAGTCTGGATGATTTTGAGAGCTTAGCTGCATTTCATTCCTCTTACCTCTGAGTTTTAACGTAAGTCAGGGACCTCCTCATACAAGATTTATACTGCTCACCGTTCCTCTCAATTTTTTCCTCCGATTTGTCTATCCATTTTCCCCAGAGGACAGTGAATCGGGGCTCTGACAGCCTGCTTCACCTAAGAGCGCCAATCAATCCTCCCACAGGGTTGCCACTCAGCTTTGGCTGCTAAGTACATTTACGCGACCGAGCCGACGGGCTGTGCCTGCAGGCAACGGCGTCCGCCAATTTCCGTTCATTTAACGGCGAGACTAGGGGGAGCTCGCGCCGGCAGGCGTGTCCTCAGGAAGCGCAAATCTCACCTTCCCCTACTCCTCTCACCGCTAGATTAAAACTGCGCCCCTCGGTGGCTCAAGCCTGTAATCCCAACACTTTGGGAAGCAGAGGTGGGTGGATCACCTGAAGTCACGAGTTTGAGACCAGCCTGGCCAACATGGTGAAACCCCGTTTCTACTAAAAATACAAAAAGTAGCTGGGCGTGGTGGCACGCGCCAGTAATCCCAGCTACTCAGGAGGCTGAGGCGGGAGAATGGCTTGAACCTGGGAGGCGGAGGTTGCAGTGAGCCGAGATGGAGCCATTGCACTCTAGCCTGGGCAACAACAGCCTCCGCCTCAAACAACCAACAAAACCAAACCAAAATAAAACAAAACAAAACCCTGCGCCCCTCCTCATGGCTCTTCTTTTGGCATAGCACCTGCAAAATATCTTCCTTATTTATTTTTTTTGTGCCCATTAGAACGTAAGCTCCAGGCAGGCACAGAGGCAGGACTCAGGGGTCGGTGAGCGTGACGGGAGTGCAAAGTCAGTGGGGGATCCATCTCGTCTTAGGAGAGCAAAGACCTTCTCTCTATCTTCCCTGGTTCCATAGCTGGCTCTATGAAATTAACTGCCAAAGGGCAGTTGAACGGGGGAACGGGAATACACATTTATTAATCTTTAATATCACCTGCACGGGGGCATTGCAGGAAAATAGGTGAAAACCCCCCAAAGCAGTGAATAGGGGAACTGGAAGCTGGTGTAGGCCACTTAGGGGAGAGTAACCGATTTTTAGGAAAAATGAATAGGTCTTTATGAGTTTGTGACAAAGTTTGTCTAGGTGTGGTGTGGACTTCGGCTGTGATAAGAGTCCATCCTCCCGGGAGGGAATTTATGACAGTTTCTTTTGGAGGCTCCGTCTTTAGACAGGTAAGGGGAGAAGGTCTCTCTGCATTTGCTGTTTTCAAAGTGCCTCTCGCTCAAAATAATCAAGATACCAAAGCGGCATATTTTAGGATGGCATATTTTGGTTTCCTTCACTGTCTTAAGTTTTTGATATTTTGTTCATTATAAACTTTTCTTTGCATTCATTTTGACTTTTTAAGATATTGTATTAAAACATTATTTACCCTGATTACTGAGCGAGTGCCTCGCTCGCTTGCCTCCTTCTAGCCCGGGCCTGGCAGGGAGTTGCAACTGTTTTTCTCACTGCTGAATTCCCAGGGCCTACAACAGTGCTCGCCAAAAAATTAATACTCTTGGTTCTCCAAACAAAACATTCTGTAAGGACTGCTCCCAAATTCTTCCTGAACTTCACGAATCCTCCCGGCCAGGACACAGGATGTCAGGGGCAAACACCCTGAACCAACGGAGCTCAGGTTCCCTACTGCCCCGCCCAAGTCCGCTCCAAGCCCAATTACCCTTCCCCTTCCTCGTCGTCCCATCCTCCCCATGCCCCTTCCAGGGGGCTGGGTCGCGGCAAGAGCTCCAAGGCAGGATTCAAACGCCCTGGGGTGACGGCTGCGGGACACTTGCGGCGGGGCCGGGCAGGGAGCGCGAGACTGGAAGAGAGCCCAGGAGGGGAGGAGAGCAACGCTGGGTTTCTGGGGAGGGGTGGCGTGGGGCGCTGAAGGGGAGCGCGGAGAGTGGGAGGAAGTGAAGGAGGAGGAAGAGCATGGTGTGGGTGAGGCGCAAGAGGCAGTAGGTGGGGCGGGACGGAGGGCGGGGCGCTGCGTCCGGAGAAAGTGTAGACGCGCTGGGAAGAGAGCCCATGAAGGGAGAGCCCAGGGGCGGGAGGGCGCGGGAGTGTGGGCGGGGCGCAGTGGGGATGGGGGCGGGGGCGCGGGATGTGTGCGGGGGGCGCGTAGTGGAGCGAGAGTGCGGGAGTGTGGGCGGGGCGCAGTGAGGGGAGGGTGCGGGAATGTGGGCGGGGCTCAGTGGAGGAAGAGTGCGGGCTGTGGGCTGGGCAACCAGTGGGAGAGGGCGCGGGAATGTGGGCGGGCCGCAGTCGGAATGGGGGCGGGGGCGCGGGATGTCGGTGGGGCACAGGGGGAGGGCGCGGGAGTGTGGGCGGGGCGCAGTGCGGGGAGGGAGCGGGAGTGTAAGAGGGGCTCAGTGAGGAGTGAGTGTGGGGATGTGGGCGAGGCCCAGCTAAAGGAGAGTGCGGGGATGTGGGTGGGGTCCGGTGGGGGAGGGTGCGGAGATGTGGGCGGGGCGCAGTGGGTGGAAAGCGCAGGGATGGGGGCCGGGCGCAGTGTGGATGCGGGCAGGGCTCAATGGGAGAGGGTGCGGAGATGTGGGCGGGGCGCAGTGGGTGGAGAGTGCAGGGATGTGGGCAGGGCGCAGTGGGGGGAAAGTGTGGGGATGCGGGGCGAGGCGCAGTGGGGGACGGTGCGGGATGTGGGCGGGGCGCAGTGGGTGGAGCGTACGGGATGTGTGCGTGGCGCAGTGGGGGGAGGGTGCGGAGACCTGAGGGCTTGAGGTTGCCCGGCTGGCTCGGCTCCCAGAGGCGGGTGCCACGCTGTCGCCCAGACATCTGGCGTCTCCGGTGTCTGAGTGTCTCATTGTCAGCGCTGACACTCTTGCCCCAGCTACGGGCGAGGCCGGGCCCGAGGTGTGGGCGCATCTCGGGCAGGTCTTGAGAAGTCCAGCGCCCGTCGGTGCGGACAGTGGCGGGGCACCGCGGCGCTCGCCGCCTCCTTCCCGCAAGTGATCATCCTCCTGCAGGTGTTCTCGGGCCTCAGGTGGCTGCGCGTCCGCGCCATGGTTGACATTCTGGGCGGGCGGCACCTGGTGACCCGTAAGGGCGCGGCGGTGGAGGCCGAGGCGGCGCTACAGAACAAGGTGGTGGCACTGTACTTCGCGGCGGCCCGGTGCGGGCCGAGCCGCGACTTCACGCAGCTGCTCTGCGACTTCTACACGGCGCTGGTGGCCGCGGCGCGGCGGCCTGCGCCTTTCGAAGTAGTCTTCGTGTCAGCCGACGACAGCTCCCAGGAGATGCTGAACTTCATGCGCGAGCTGCATGGCACCTGGCTGGCGCTGCCCTTCCATGACCCCTACCGGCAGTGAGTGGGGGTCCTGCGGGGCGGGGGCCTCCGGGCGCGTCGCCCCCATCTTCCCCCAGGCCTCCCACTCTGCACTGGGGAGCTCTTTATGACGCCCCTCTCCCCCACCACCTCCCCGTCTCTTCGTTCACATCCGGACTCGGGTAAATCACCCTCAGTCTCAGTTTCAGCCTCCCTTGGAGACCAGGGAGGGTGCAGACCAGATTCGAAAAGCCAGGGCATCGACACCCCCACGGGGCTCGTGGAGCATGGACGCGGGCCCATTTCTGCTTAGGGTCTGGAGCTGCGGGAATCTGCATTGCGAAGGAGCTCGCAGTGGTGTTGATGCTGTAGGTTCGTGGCTCGGCTCCGGGAACCGCCGGCCCAGTCAGCCCTGAACTCCGGGCGCCGCTGCGTCATCCTCCCAGTTAGTGGGCAGGAAGCACAGGGACACGACCTGGTGTCTGGATGCAGGGATGAGGGATGACCTGCGAGGACATCAGCTCTGTGACAGGCACCCACAGTGCAGGCCGTGGTTGGTGTGCTGGGAGGGAGGGACGGGGACTCCAGGGCTGGCAGGAACTCAGGTGCTGGCCACCTTTGCGGTTTCATTTTTATCGACGCTGATGGAATTTCATCACTAGAGAGGCATAAAACTCATTACTGTAAACTTTATTACTCTAGCTGTTGGAAAGGAGTGGGTAGGGATTGGCAGAGAGGGGCATATGGGGATTGATTGTTCTGCTTTTGGGGTGGGTCTCCTGTGGTCTCCTATGGTGTAAGAGTCCAGACTTAGGTTTAAAGCAGGCCTCGTCCATGCACACCGCTCTTCTGTTTCTGATGCTCTGGTCAAGCCTGTGAGCTCCAGCTGGAGGCAGTGAGCTGCCTGACGTGGGTCAGTGGTGCGCTCCAATCTTCTCAGCCTGATTGGCCTGGGAGGGATTTTTCTTTTTGTAAACTTAGCTGTTTGTCCCTACCCCTTTCCACACTGAACTTCCTTAACCCTGTTGTCATGTGTAAGCTAGGAAGTGGGATATTCTGTGGGAATTGTTGGAGCTATGCCCTAAATTCTGCTTATCCTATTCTGGATTTGTGGAATCAGATCATGAGGAAAATGGAAATAGCCACCGCCAAGAAGCACAAAGAAATGCACAAAGGCTTCAGGGGCATTTTGGGAAGTTGCTAATGTGTGCAGAACACAATACTTTGTGGTTGGTGCTGTGGAGAGGTGGGGCCCAGGTGGGTGGCATTATGGGAACTCCTCTTGGCAGGTACAGGGTCACAAGGGCCTCGTGCTTCCTTTCCTCAGAGGCCTGAGCTCATCACCCTCCTTCCACTGAATTCCTGGTAAATCACCTGAGTCAAGGGAGGAGAAGAAAAATGGCTGCTTCCAGAGAGATCACAGAATGGCACCCTTGGGAGTTACTCTTGGCGTGGCTGGAGGCAGATGTACCTGCAGGGAGAGGAGGCCTGGAGCCCTCACCTTGTCCCCTAAGCTGTGTAGATCTCAGCTTTTCAGTGTACCCTGCACCATACACTCAACACAGCAGTGACGACTGCCTTCAGCCCCCAGAGAGGCAGCTGTTTACTAACGTCCCTGAAAGCAGAGATGCGGGTGTGTGGCCGGGGCTAGCAGTTCCCTAAGTGCCCCAGTGCAGGTGGGCTAGGAGGAGGTGCCAAGCCTTAATGTGGGGACAGCTGCGGTGACACATGCCAGCATGCCCTGGAGGCATGTTTCAGGATGAGATTCCATCCTGCCCTGTCTTTCTTCCCTGCATTACTGGGTTTATGAGTAAAACTCATTATTTGTCCAAGAATGAAGTAACAAGTTCTAGATTCACCAGCAGGAATTCCCATTACATGCTGCTGTTCACGAAAGACATGATCCATGGTGATTTTATATGATTTTATTATAATGATTGTCTCATAACAGCTGTCATCCCTACTTGGCCTCCGGAACGTCAGTGGACCCCAAAGAGCACTGGAGGAGGCTGTCCGTTCCTCCTGCCTGCTCAGGCTCTCAACACTGCCTCCTGGCCATGGCTGGTGGTGCAGTGCGCCTCAACTTCCAGGCCCACAAGTTTAGATCTGATGGAAAAGGAAAAACTGGCTGAAAAAAAGGGCTTCATTTCTCGGGTAGGGAATGGCTCAGTGGGGGAAGAATCAGTGCTTGTGCCAACGATTCCTGACTCTGCCTTTCCATCCCTTGACCCTCTCCAGCTCTGTGTTCCCACTGCCTCCTGGGCCCTCTGGTCTCAACACAGCCTCTGAATCCACTGATTTTGCAGCTCTCAGATCCTTCTCTGTCTTTCTACTCATTTCTGTTTCCTTCACTCAGGTTCTGGAGCTTTAGAATATTCCCCTAAGAGGTCTGCAGGGCCTTGGTGTTCCCATCTGATTGGCTCTTGCTCCAACTCTCCGGGGGTTTCCTGAGTTTCCACTGCCCAGTGGACGGAGCCAGACATGGTTCAGTGCCTGGCATCCCCAGGGAGTGTGTTTGGTGAGTGGTTGGAGCAAGTGAGCAAAAGACAGTTCTGCAGAGAGATTTGCTTGGCCACAGCCTGCTCCTGGCTGAGATAACACAGACTAGAGTCAGGAGTTGCTATGGCAACCCAGAAGTGTGGTTTATGCCAGCCACAAGGATGTGGCTGTGTTCGTTGAGGGCAGGGACCAACGTTGGTTGCAGCAGCGCTGAGGACAAGGAGGAACCGGGCTCTTGGATTTTCCCCAAAGGCTTGAAGTCCTAAGTTATTACCATGACAACGTTCTCTCCTCCAGAAACAAGTTCTTTTCTCTGTGGACACAGCTCAGGGCCCAGAGGGGACTGAGATGACATTAGGGAAAAAGTGTGGTTCTTTGCCTTTCATGGCAGCTCCAAGGTTACATCTGTCCCCAGGCAGAGGCTGCCGGCCTGGGAATTTGAGGGCTGGTACTGAGTGTCTCTTGGAATATCAGTGAAATGACTACCTCAAGCCTCCCTCATTCCTCAAAGCCCAGCCTGCTCTGCATCCCCCTGACTGTGTCAGAGCTTGATTTAATGTTGCAAGTGATTAAAACAACAACAATGAGAACAACTCAAAGAGCTTAAACAGTAAAGGTTCTGGGCTGGCTTTAATGAAACACCCATCAGCCAGAAGATGGTTTCAAGGGAAAGTTGGAGGCCACTGAGGATGACGCTTTGTGGCTTGTCTTTTGCAATGTCTGCCCCTTGCTCAGGCTACAGGCAGTGGCTGCCTGGCAAATCCTGTGTCTCCTCCCGCTGGTAGAATGGCTGCTGTGTCTCAGACTGCACATACCTTCCTCTTTCCCAGCACACAGCCAAGTGCCACACCAAGCCTCGCTGATTCTGATTCGGCTAGTTCCCCATTTCTGTACTAGGAAGTGTAACCAGGGGCCGCCAGATAGATATGCCGACTGCGCAGTCGGCCCAGGTGGAACTGGAGGTGGGCCTTTCCCACGCAGTGAGAAGAGCTAGCATTTATCAAGTACTTATTATGTGCCAAGCCTCATTCTTCATCAAGCTATTTATTTAATCCTCACAGCAACTCCAGAGGTGGGTTCTGTTATTCCCGTGGTGCAGCTGAGGAACCCGAGGTGCAGGAGGTTGACTAGCTTGCCCATGACACACAGCCAGTTCATGCCAGAAAATGAAGGAGACATGGTTTCCCAAGGAGGGTCACAGATGCTGAGCGCAGCAAACCATAGGCCTGTACCTCCCGTGCTGTCAGGGGCACCGTGCCCAGCCTCCTCTCCGCTCGCTCTCTCCTACCTCCTCCCAGTTGGTGCAGGGAATGCAGAAAGCCCTGGAAGACAGCCGCGGGGCTGGGCAACTTGAGCGAGCATAAACCACCGGATGTCGGGCACCGCCCCAGCATCAGGGGTGGGGAGACTGCGTTTCTGATGAGTTTCCGGGTGATATTGGTGTTGCCGCTCCTGGGACCCCACATTGTTCCCGACAGTGCTGGTCAAAGGCTGGTGCATGGACCCGTGTCACTTGGGAATCTGTCAGGAGTGCAGACGCTGTGGAACCTGGGGGTGCTCAGAAATCTGTAGGTGAGATACTGCTGCTGCTGCTGGCATCCCATCCCCTTCACGACCCACCTGCAGCAGCCCTCCAAGGAGTCCTCATGACCTTGGGGAGGAGGTTCCAGGTTCCTGGGATGACAGAGTCCCACCTGGTCTGGCCCCAGCCGGGCAGTCTGCTTTCCCTTCTGGAAGTGACGTGTGCAGCCCTTCCCTGTCCCACTGCTCAAAGTACAGATGCTGAAATAACCCATTTGCCAAAACTGCTGGATAAAGAGCTTAAATCAGGCTGCTGGCCATTTTGCTGTAGTCTTTATGCAAAGAGCTACTTGATTGTTTCTCTTTTCTTCACTTTTTTCTTTTTCTTTCCTTTTTTTTTTTTTTCTGAGATGGAGTTTCACTTTTGTTGCCCAGGCTAGAGTGCAGTGGCGCAGTCTTGGCTCACGGCAACCTCCGCCTCCCGGGTTCAAGGGATTCTCCTGCCTCAGGCTCCCAAGTAGCTGGGATTACAGGCACCTACCACCACATCCGGCTAATTTTTGTATTTTTAGTAGACACAGGGTTTCACCATGTTGACCAGGCTGACTTCGGAACTCCTGACCTCAGCTGATCCACCCATCTTGGCCTCCCAAATTGCTAGGATTACAGGTGTGGGCCACTGCACCTGGCCACACATTTTTGTTTTATGCCTTTGGGAAAAGCTAATTGCTCAGGCATTTTAAATTTTAGGTGTTGTGCGGCCGGGTGCGGTGGCTCATGCCTGTAATCCCAGCACTTTGGGAGGCCGAGGCGGGCGGATCACGAGATCAGGAGATTGAAACCATCCTGGCTAACACAGTGAAACGCTGTCTCTATTAAAAATACAAAAAACTTGAACCCGGGAGGTGTAGCTTGCAGTTAGCCGAGATTGCGCCACTGCACTAAGCCTGGGCAAAAGAGCGAGACTCCATCTAAAAAAATTTAGGTGTTGGGCAGGATTCGTAAGGTGCTAGAGAGGGACATCTCTGCCACATCTTTCATGCCCACTGCTGTTGTTCATTGACCTGTGCAGGCTCCATCCAGCCGAGTTCCACACGAGCCTCCCCTGTTGTGAGCACTCATGGCTGTTCGTGAAGGAGCTGGCGTCTCCTAAACCTGCAGTTTGACCTGAATTCACATCTGCTCTGTGTTTGAGACATGACTTTCTCAGTTCTGCAAATACAGTTTTGACTGAGTGGTCTCTGCTGTGTCTTTTTTCACTACGCATGATAGGTTTTAGAGAATAGTTTACATGTTTATTTTTTCCCACCTTTCCTTTCCCTCCCCAGGTGAGTCATTGGACACCACAGGAAGCAGGTCCGGAGCTGCCAGGGTGGGGGCTGTGTCCACTGGTTCTTTGGGGAATAGGCCTTTCCTGGCAGGGGTCATGCATCCCCAGAAAGGCCACAACCCTCCCACCAGTGTCCCCTCAAGAAGGTTCAGTCCACACTGGGCCTGTGTAATGACCAGGCTGGCCTGATTTTTTATATTCTTGTGCCTTCTCTCTTTTTCCTTACTCAATCTCAGTAGATTTGTTTTTTAGAGATAGGGTCTTGCACCATCATCCAGGCTGGAGTGCAGTGGTGCGATCACAGCTCCCTGCAACCTTGAACTCCTGGGTTCAAGCAATCCTCCTGCCTCAGCTTCCCGAGTAGCTGGGACTACAGGTGTGCACAACCACACTTGGTTAATTTTTTTTTATTTTGTGGAGACAGGATCTTGTCATGTCGCCCAGGTATGTCTTGAACTCTTGGGCTCAAGTGATGCTCTCACCTTGACCTCCCAAAGTGTTGGAATTACAGGTGTGAGCCACTGCGCCCAGGCTCAGTAGACATTTGTTTCACATGTTAGTGTTTCCTAAGAACCAGATTAGGTTTTATTGCTCACCCCATGTTGGTTTTTGTTGGTCCAACAAAAATTATTTCAGTAATTTTTGTTCTCAATCTTATTCTGCCTTCTTTCTACTTTCTTTGTGTTTGTGCCATCCTTATTTTTCTAGTTTCTTGGATTAGATCCATAAGTCATCCATATACAAGTTTTGGATAAGCGTGTTTAAGGCTACAGCTTCCTAAGTGTGTTTAATTGTGTTTACAGCTTGGGATTTGTAGTATATTCCATATTGTTCTGCTTTAAATATTTTGTTATCTGCATTGCTGTTTCCCATATAACATATAGTTAGTTTTAAAACTCATTCTTAAAAATGATTTCTTTTTGGCTGGGTGCGGTGGCTCAGGCCTGTAATCCCAGCACTTTGGGAGGCCGAGGCAGGTGGATCACGAGGTCAGGAGATTGAGACCATCCTGGGTAACACAGTGAAACCCCATCTCTACTAAAATATTACAAAAAAATTAGCTAGGCATGGTGGCAGGCGCCTGTAGTCCCAGCTACTTGGGAGGCTGAAGCAGGAGAATGGTGTGAACCTGGGAGGCGGAGCTTGCAGTGAGCTGAGATCATGCCACTGCGCTCCAGCCTGGGTGACAGAGTGAGACTCCATCTCAAAAAACAAAAACAAAAACAAAAACAACCAAAAAAGAAATCTTTGTTTTTTAATTTTTATTTTTGAGACGGAGTCTCACTCTGTCACCCAGGCTGGAGTGCAGTGGCGTGATCCTGGCTCACTGCAACTTCCGCCTGCCAGGTTCAAGCAATTCTCCGGTCTCAGCTTCCCCAGTAGCTGGGACCACAAGTGCGTGCCACCATGCCCGGCTAATTTTTTGTATTTTTAGTAGAGACAGGGTTTCACCGTGCTGGCCAGGCTGGTCTCAAACTCCTGACCTCATGATCCGCCCACCTCGGCCTCCCAAAGTGCTGGGATTACAGGCGTGAGCCACCGCTCCCGGCCCCAAAAATGATTTCTTACTGGTTTCCAATTCCATTACCTTTGGTCTCATTAAGTGATCTATATGTTATTGACCACTTGAAATTCGTTAAGACTTCCTTTGTGACTGAGAGCATGATTGATTTTGTCACTGCTTCATAGATGTTTGGAAACAAAGCATAGTCTCTCTCTGTTGAGCACAGGGGACACTGTATCTTTTCCTGCTCGAGTGATGGTGTGTTTTTCATCTGGATGCCAGAAACTGGCAGGAAGAGCTTGATGGACATGTCAAAGGGGAGATTTGCTAATAGGAGAGTCTCAAATGGGTTTTTCCTTCCACTCAGGTTCACAATCCTGAGGGTGACAGATCAAGGAAATCTGATTACTGTCCCTGTGAGGCCCTCGTGAGCTGGCCATGGTAAACAGGAAAGGGATCTCACTCGGCTGCCCTCTCTTGAGGGTGTAATCCCAGTGAAGAGCCCAAGAATTGCAAAACCAAGAAGGCAGATGCTCCTTTCCTTAAATGAATACAAATAATTTTGTAAAAAGACCACTCATCAGATTATAGATACCGTAAATGTAAATGATATAAAATGAATCTAAGAAACCTCTCATCATTATAATGGCAATTGGTGCATCATTGAATTTGTAGAGTAGAAAGTCAAATGAGGCTCTAGATGTATTTAGAACTCATGGAATTTTAACTTTTTTTTTTCTTTTTTTTTTGTTGTTAGAAATGGAGTCTGTCGCCCAGACTGGAATGTAGAGGCACTAACACGGCTCACTGCAGCCTTGACCTGTGCTCAAGCGAGCCTCCCACCTCAGCCTTTCGAGTGGCTGGGACTATAGGTGCGTGCCACCACGCCCAGCTAATTTTTTAACTTTTGTAGAGACAAGGTCTCACTATGTTGCCCAGGCTAGTCTTGAACTCTTGGGCTTAAGCCATCCTCCCACCTCACCACCTCAGTCTCCTGAAGTGCTGGGATTACAGGTGTGAGCCACCACACCTGGCTGGAATTTTAACTTTTACCATTATATGTATCTGATATTTTTCAACCCCTTGAGATGTAGAGGACATAAAAAATTACTGGGTTTATTTGTGGGTTCAGACCTGCACTATCCAATCTGGTAGCCACTAGCCACTTGTGACAATTTAAATTTAAAGTAAAAATTAATTAAAATTAAAAATGAAAACTTCAGTTCCTCGGGCACACTAGCCACATTCTGAGCTCTCCCAGCCATATGTGGCTGGTGGCCACCAGATTGGGTAGCACAGATATGGAGAGTTCACTGCTGCAGGCAGCTCCCTGGGGTGGAACTGGGTTAGAAATGGTAGCACCAAGTCTGGGTGTGGTGGCTCATGCCTGTAATCCCAGCACTTTGGGAGGCCAAGGCAGGCAGATCACCTGAGGCCTGGAGTTCCAGACCAGCCTGGCCAACATGGTGAAACCCCGTCTCTACTAAAAATACAAAAAATTAGCTGGACGTGGTGGCACACACCTATAATCCCAGCTACTTGGGAGGCTGAGGCAGGAGAATCGCTTGAATGTGGGAGGTGGAGGTTGCAGTGAGCTGAGATCACACCATTGCACTCTAGCCTGGGCAACAAGAGCGAAACTCCGTCTCAAAAAAAGAAAAAGAAATAGTAGCACCAAGAAGAAAGGAGCCCCCACCCCAGCAGGAGGGAAAGCAGGAGCAGGCGGGGTGGGGCACCCGGTGGCTTCCTCGAAGTTGGCTGTACTTCAGGTTGGAGGGAGGGGGCCTGTCTCTTCAGATGTGCATGTGGAAGTGCTAACTTCGGTACCACTCTTCTCTCCTGCAGTGAGCTGAGGAAGAGGTACAACGTCACAGCCATCCCCAAGCTTGTGATTGTGAAACAAAATGGGGAGGTCATCACCAACAAAGGGCGGAAGCAGATCCGGGAGCGGGGGCTGGCCTGCTTCCAGGACTGGGCGGAGGCAGCCGATATCTTCCAGAATTTCTGCGGTTGAAGTAGGAGGGATCTCAGAGGGCCAGGACAGGTGCTGCTTTTCCAGCACAGATGCTGGGGCAAAGAGGAGTATGCTGGGTTCCTTCCTCTGTTGGTGTGATATTGTAATTCAGAGCAGAAGCACTAAGCTGTGTTCAAAAGCAACTATTGCTCAGGAAATAATGCACTCCCTGTTCTGATCATGCAGCCTGCTTGTATTACAGTTATTTTTGTTATTCTTTGCATACCTTTATCCACCTGTGCTTAAGGAAGGATTCTCATATGTTCATCCTGAGCTGTTGGAAATCTATGCAAGACATTTATTTGTACAAGTCTCTTCAGGTAAAATAATCTATTTATTGATAACATTTTCTGGTGATCTGTTTATTTTAATGATATGCTTTCACAACTATCTTAATAAAGTTTGCAAGCTGTGTGCTTTAACAAACAAGCCTATTGCCTTCTTTCTCATTCCAGTCCAAGTGCCAGTAGGAAGAAAAGGAGTCTCTTGACAAATACCATGCTTAAATATGTTTTATTTGTCACAGGTGGTAGTTTTTAACTATGTGTCATCTTGGAATTTTCTTCTTCTCTTTGTTTTCTTCACACTTATTTGTAACAGCATTGCAATATCCTAGAAAGCAATGAAGTTTTCAAGGGTGTGTTTCCACATCTTCAAGATCAAACCTCAGTGTTACCTAAAAGTTAATAATCCATCGAAGTAAACAAAAAGCCCATTTACAATCGTTGTTAATGGTGGGAAAGCCATCAGTGGTTCAGATTACTGTCCCAGCCTGCCCTGTGGCCTCTTGCTGGCGGGTCTTTCCTGTTTCTTTCCAGCCTCATTCTTATCCAATCAGCTGGGATTGTGAAAATACCAATACCCGTCTCTGGCCAAGTCCTCACCTGCAGATCCGGTCAGCTTGCTGGGTTCCTCAGCTGAGAATTTGGAGCAAAGCTGACACCACTATGACCAGGGATAGCAGAGTAACGAATCCCAGTGGGTGACACTCAGTGAACCCGTGCAGACATAAGCTGTTAGTTAATTAGTCCCTTCAATCTCCCTCACCCTCTGTGCTGTCAGTTAACTTCCCTGACCACTGAGACCCAGTCTCCTGGGGGCCCTGTAGGTTGACTAAGGGTGCATTTATGCTAACCTGATTGTTATTTGCCGCCCCCCCCCCCGAGTAAGTCATGTAAGAATTCAGTTTTCTTCCAAAACTCAGAGATGGGGTATTTTGGTATTTGGTAATTATAGTATTTTCTTTTTTTCTGTTTCTTTTTCTTTTTTTTTGAGACAGAGTTTCACTCTTGTTGCCCAGGCTGGAATGCACTGGCACGGTCTTGGTTCACTGCAGCCTCTGCCTCCCGGGTTCAAGGGATTCTCCTGTCTCAGCCTCCCGAGTAGTTGGGACTACAGGCGTGCGCCACCACGCCCGGCTAATTTTTGTATTTTTAGTAGAAATGGGGTTTCATCATACTGGTCAGACTGGTCTCGAACTCCTGACCTCAGGTGATCTGCCCACCTTGGCCTCCCAACGTGTTGGGATTACAGGTGTGAGCCACTGCATCTGGCCGACGCATACTTTAATATTATAAACATCCCAAACAATTTTTCTTGATGTAAGGCAAAGTATTCCAGCCTTCTCTCCGAGAACTGTGTAATTTGTGACTATTTCTACAAGTACCTTGTGCCGCTTGTGTTCCAGAAGCAATACGTGCTCACTGTGGACAAACATCAGGAAAAAAATTCCATCGTCCTGAGGGAAAGCCACGATGGATGTTTTAGTCCATCTATATGTCCCACTAAAGTCACCACCTTTTTATTTTTTCTGCGTGTACACATTGCTTTTCATCTTTATACACTTGCCACTCTGCGTGTGGACATAGACAAGCAGTGGCAGCGTGGTGTGGGCACCATGGGGTGGGGGTTGAAAGACATGCAGCATCGTTGTGACCCCGCCCAGGCCCACGTCTCATCCAGACTCCCTGGTTAGCCCCTTGGGCACTAACATCTGAGAAGCACGGCTCTGCAAAGGTGTCTTGTCCACTAAATTTGTTGAAGTCAATCCACTGATTTCAGTCAATCCACAACTGGGGCATCTTTATCAAAGCCCAAGGTGCTCCACAAGCCATCAGGCCTGGGGCAGGTGGGGGCCCTCCCCTCTCTCAGGAGAGGCCCAGCCACTGGCATCCCTGTAGGAGCGCGTGCAGGCCTTGGGGAGACTCATGAAGTGTTGGTCACTGTGCACTCGAGAGGGGCAGTCACTGAGAGAACACACATATACACCACACATACAACCTACACACACCACAAACACACACACAGACACAGACATTCCTAGAGAAAGGAAGACGAGGGGTAACACAGAGCTCACCAGTCAGGAGAATTATGCTCTGTTGGGCTGGACTGACTTAGGCAGAATTTACAAACACGATGACTCACCATGGGAGGTACCTTAAAACCCTATCCTTTCAATAGGGTGTCCTGTGCTAATTTTGATTGAAAAGAGCCTCTGTTTTAATCACCTCCACTTTGCCAGCTATCTAGAACCTTTGAGCCATTTGGTAAATTGGATTACCCTTCTCTCCTGCATTTTTTTTTTTTTTTTTTTTTTTTTTTTTTTTTTTGAGACGGAGTCTGGCTCTGTAGCCCAGGCTAGAGTGCAGTGGCCGGATCTCAGCTCACTGCAAGCTCCGCCTCCCGGGTTCACGCCATTCTCCGGCCTCAGCCTCCCGAGTAGCTGGGGCTACAGGCGCCCGCCACCTCGCCCGGCTAGTTTTTTGTATTTCTTAGTAGAGACGGGGTTTCACCGTGTTAGCCAGGATGGTCTCGATCTCCTCACCTCGTGATCCACCCGTCTCGGCCTCCCAAAGTGCTGGGATTACAGGCTTGAGCCACCGCGCCCGGCCCCTCTCCTGCATTTTTGTTAAGAATTATCTTATCTGGGCTGGGCACTGTGGCCTGTAATCCCAGCACTTTGGGAGGCTGAGATGGGTGGATTACCTCAGGTCAGCAGTTCAAGACCAGCCTGGCCAACATGGTGAACCCTGTCTCTACTAAAAATACAAAAATTATCCGGGCATGGTGGCAGGCACCTGTAATCCCAGCTACTCAGGAGGCAGAGGCAGAAGAATCGCTTGAACCCGGGAGGTGGAGGTTGCAGTGAGCTGAGATCACGCTATTGCACTCCAGCCTGGGCAATAAGAGCTAGACTTTGTCTCGGAAAAAAAAAAAAAAAGAAAAAAGAAAAAAGGCTGGGTGCTGTGGCTCACGCCTGTACTCCCAGCACTTTGGGAGACCAAGGTATGCGGATCATGAGGTCAGGAGATTGAGACCATCCTGGCTAACATGGTGAAACCCTTTCTCTACTTTAAAAAAAAAAAAAAAAAAAGCCAGGCATGGTGGCACGTACCTGTAGTCCCAGCTACTCAGGAGACTGAGGTGGGAGAATTGCCTGAACCTGGGAGGTGGAAGTTGCAGTGAGCTGAGATGGCACCAGTGCACTCCAGCCTGGATGATAGAGCAAGACTCCGTCTCAAAACAAAACAAAACAAAAACAGAATTATCTTATCTGGCTGTTTGCTTTGTGTGTGTATTTTATTCTATGTACTTGCCATGGTCTGAATGGTTCCATCCTGTGTAATTCCTGTGTTGAAGTCCTAACCCCCAGGTGATGGTAGTGTTAGGAGGTAGGGCCTTTGGGAGGTGATCAGGTCAGGAGGGTGGGGTGGAGCCCTCATAAATGGGAGTAGTTGTTTTAATTTAATTTAATTTAGGAGAGCTAAATAATTAAACATGGGCCGGGCGCGGTGGCTCAAGCCTGTAATCCCAGCACTTTGGGAGGCCGAGGCGGGCGGATCACGAGGTCAGGAGATCGAGACCATCCTGGTTAACACGGTGAAACCCCGTCTCTACTAAAAAATACAAAAAAAAACTAGCTGGGCGAGGTGGCGGGCACCTGTAATCCCAGCTACTAGGGAGGCTGAGGCAGGAGAATGGCGTGAACCCGGGAGGCGGAGCTTGCAGTGAGCTGAGATCCGGCCACTGCACTCCAGCCTGGGCGACAGAGCGAGACTTCGTCTCAAAAAAAAAAAAAAAAAAAAAAAAAAAA